>NC_043709.1:2757197-2768151 GCF_006229205.1 Suricata suricatta
GGGCAGAGGCACTCCAGAACACACCTGGTGAGCCCCGAACCCAGCCTGTCCCCAGTGTGTCCCCACACTTCCCGACATGCACACACCGCACTGAGGCTGCCCGGCCCCGCTCAGGCCTACCACTCTTCACAGACAGAGACCGCAGGGCCCTCCCAGGCCTGGCCAGCCCACCGCCCCAAATGCCTGCTGGGCACACCTGTCCCTATGTGGGACGCTGCTGGCGTCAGGGAAGCGTGAGCCCAGCGAGGTTCTCCTCGGAACAAGATGCCATCTACCCGCACAAACACCAGGAGCCGGCCTCCTCCGCCCCAGAGAGGCAGGCTGCCAAGTGGCTGCTTTGCCCAGGCCCCTCCCCATCGGTCCCTTACGTGTTAATAAGGAGCGTCACCTTCAGGACAGCTAAACGGACGGTGGACGACAGAGCCCCCCCCCAGACTCCTCTCCAGGAGAGTCCAGGAGTCCACCCTGCAGTGACTGACCCCCGCCGGTGCCACATCACTTCTGAATGGGGACAGAGCCTGCACCCCAACGTGCTACGGCCACACTGTGCGCCCCGGCACGGGCAGGCAACAAGGGGTGCCTTTCCGCGGCTCGGGAGCGGGGCGGGGGGTGGGGAGCGCACGGTTAGCGGGCAGGGCGGCTCTACAGCAGAGCCAGAGCGCCATCCGTGCCGGCCACTTCGTGTCCTCCGTCGCCTCGACCCCGGGGGGCGGCTGTCACTAGTGTTGCCAAATCACGCACAACGGTACGAGAATGACAGCAGCCAACATGGAGCGCAGCTGCAGGGGCCTGTGTGCGCATCGGGGACATGATCCTCAGAACAAGCCAAGGAAGCCGGAGCACCCCAACTCCCACTTGACAGACGGGGACACTGAGGCAGGCGCACAGAAGGACCTCACTCCCCTCACCCCGCTGGGACGGCCAGCAGCCTGTGCCGCGTCCCCACGCCCCACAGACCATCTCACAAGGATGTCTGTGAGGTCATGAACTTGCTCAAAGTCACAGAACCAGGATGGAGAGGGGGTGTCTCAAAATCCACGGTGACCCCACTGAACGGACGGCGCTGAACGCAGCTCCCACCAACACAGCATCCGCGAGGCCGTGTGGACGCTCAAGGAGGACCAGACCCAGTTCCCCGGTGGCGCCGGCCCCTCCCACTCTGTCCTCGCACCCTGTCCTCCCGTCGGCACGTGCCGGCCGCCTCCCTCGGGCCCCTTCTCTTCCACGCCCATCCCCCCTCGACTCCCCCACAGGGTGGCCCAGGCACACATGCGACCGTCCGTGCTGGCCCTCCGCTCGGACAGCAGCCCTGTGCGCACACCCTGCAAGGCCCCGTGGCCCTCCTCCCGCCCCCGCCCCCCAGGCCGCCTGCTGCGTGTGGGTGTGCGGTCTGTGCGCTGCACAGAGGCGCTGAGGGCGGAATTCTATAGTCTGATCACACTGAGTTCTGTGCTTGGATTTGAGCTTTTCACAATGTGAATCTTCCCTTCAAAAATAAACCAGTCTAGTCAGTGACACACAGGCTTAAGTGTTTCGGGGTCAAATGATACAAACATACTACTTTGAAATTCGTTCTTTTACAGACGGATTAATGGACGGACAGATGGAGAGAGGTGGATGGGGGCTTACACGGGCGACCGATGACTCGCCTTCGGGCCTCTCCCTCCATTTGAAGGCTTCACAGCGCAGTGTTAAAAATAAATTACTGCTCTTGGATCCCACACAGGACCAAAGCCAATTGACTGGTCAGCCTATTTGCATTTTGGCCAAATAATATTCCACGTGTGCGTGGGCCTCTCCCCCAAGTGACCCGGAAGAGGGGAGCTTGGGGTGTCAGCTCTGGGCCGCTGAGGGCTGCACCGGTTCACATCACGGAGAAGTTGTGTCGCGTTGGTGGGCCGAACGGTGACATCGTGGGAGCGATCTGTAGGGCACGGGGAACGTCCACACACGATCCACATAAAACACTAGTGAAACAAGCGTGAAGGCACCGGCAGAGACGGCGAGGGGAGATGGCACCCTGGCTCCCCTCGGCGGCAGGGCCGCGTCTCCCCGGAGGCAGGTGGCCTGTGTCCCCTCCAACCAGGATCCGGGGAACCCGGCCACTCACGCTCTCCATCCTCAGCCAACCACTCTGAGTCTCCATGCGCCGTCCCTTCCCGCGGGAGCCGAAGCCCCTCTGCTCGCCTGACCCCTCTGGAAACAGCCCCCTGCCACTATGGCCACCCCTCTCCTCCCTTTTCTGACCACTGCGCCCTTCCTCATTGCTCGCAGAGTCTGACCGCCCCGGAGCCCAGAAGTCCCCAGGGGCCAGGGAGCTCTCACGGGAAGGCTCCAGGGGGCTCGGTGAGGGCAGTGACCACGGGCAGAGGGCAGCCCGCCCTGCTTTCCGCCGCCCACCTCCGAAGGCCCGAGGGAGCGCTCGGCCGCCTGCCTCAGGGCCCCCAGGCAGGTGCAGCAGCGGGCCGCCCGCCTACAGAAAACACCTGGAGTGTGGCCCGGCGCAGGCTCCTGGGGATAACACACCAAGTCCGGCACGGAGAACACAGTGACACCCCACAGCTGTGCGGCGGTGGCAGACAGTGGCCAGCCTGCCGCGACGGCTCCTCAATGCACGCTGAGTGTCGAGTCGCTGTGCTGCACGCCCGAAATGACAGGGTCCCACGTCAGCCACACCTCGTCAACCTGACTGTCCTCGGCGGGGCCCAAGCCGTGACCTTCAGGTTGAAACAGCCCTGTCACGCACACCGGCAGCCAAGGCAGCGGCCACGGTGAACAGGGACGCCGCGCACCGCCACACCAGCAGGCGGGCACACGGACACACGAGGGAGACGGCCACACGCATCTTCCCAGAGACCCGCCAGCTTCAGACCACGGCCTCCGCTGACGCCGGCGGCCCCTTCTCCGAGCCCAGTCCAGCCCTGGGGACCCGTGGGCGCACGGGCAGTGAGCTCCGCTCCCCTGGAGCTCTGTCCACACGCGCGCTCACCCCAGCAGAGCCTCTCCGGTCACGCTCCCCCCTCGCACGCCCTCCGCAGAGCCCAACACACCCGGAAGGGCGGGCCCAGGCGCCAAAGCCGTCTGCAGCCCCTCCAGGACGTGGTCCCTAAGAGGCCAGCCCTGGGCATCTGGAAACTAGCAGGAGAGACAGGATTCCTTCACAGAACTACTGCGGGAACTCGCAGAACGAGCACAAAGACTTTTTATTTTTCAATCTTATAAAACTATTTTAACATTGCATCAAAACAGACAACCTATTCATAGAGGGAACGTGCCCTTCGGCATAGACTGTAACACTCTGGTCCTCCATGAGCACGGCAAGATTTCCGAAGGGGGCAGCTGACGTCGCGGTCACCTCCCCAGGCCTCCCCCCGGCCCCGCGGCACCCGCCTCCCCCAGGACACAAGCCCGGGGCTGACTGGAGAAAACAAAAGACGGGACAGAAATCCCGGCGGGACCACCAGGACGTGGCGACCCAGTCGACACGGAACGTTCCGGTGGTCAGCTGATTTTCATATTTAAAATATTCCAACCCCGTCCCGTCCTTCACGTTACTGACTCGCTGCCACCATGATCTACGGCCCCTTCTCTTGCACACGGACTGCCGAACAGCATTTTATTGGGGATTTCCTCTGAAAGGCAATCGGAGGTTCCTGCAACACAATTTATAGGTGCATTGTTTCCATTTATTTTAATTTTATTTACAGCCCTCTGCCCTGAGCCTGTTGGGTCCAGGCGGCCATAAATCAAAGATCACAGCGCAGCCCTGCTTTGTTCCTCCGCTGGCGCTCAGACCTCGGGGACCGGGTGGTGAGCTCTAACAGGAATGCTAATTACTTTTCCAATCAGACCATGGGTGTGAACCCACTTGAAAAACTGCACTAAATAAAATTTCATTAGACACTAGGCGTGACCTTGAACCAGAGGACACGAGGGGTGTCGGCCTGAAGAGGAGCACAGGCTGCTGCAGGGCGTGGGCTCTGCACAGAGCGCGAGGCTTAGCCGCAGACTCCGCCTCACTCGCCCGACAACCTTGGGGCAGCGCCCTGACCTCTGTGCGCCTCAGCTCCCTCAACGACTAAACCTAACGACGACCAAGGGAGTCTAGTCTGCGGGGTTTGCTGGAAACGGCACCCCCGCCCCGCACAGCCGGCCCTCCACGTCGGGTCTGTCCCACGAACACACGGGCGGCTCCGTCGGCCCTCTCTGCCTCACCCCTGCCTGTGCCGCTCGTCCCCACCACCTCCGTCCTCACGAGGCCAACGAGCCGGTGCCAAATCCCAGCGACACAAGCCGCCGCCCGCGGCCCCCACGTCCCAGGCACGCCGCCTCCCTGAGACACCGCTCAAGTCTTTTCTTTCTTTGCCACCCCCCGAGGACACCGTGCCCCTCACCACTCCCTGCCTAGACTCCCCCTGAATCCAGCCTCACCTCTGCACACCTTCTGCCACCGGAATGAGCTTCCCAAGATCATCGACAGGCAGGCCGGCATATCCGGACTCCCGAGGACCCCTCCCTGTGAAGCATCGTCCACTCTTGTCCCTTGTGGTCGGCCTTGGCCACAGGCCACCTTCTGACCAATGGGACACAAGTAGACAGGACACACTGTATCCTGGCAAAACCTTGAAGGGGCCCTGGGAGCCGCTGAGGCCGACTCTCAGAGCCCTGGGAGCCAGTCCCTGCCCCGGTGCCCCTGTGCCGTCACCTTGTCCCCTTGCCCTGCCCCCTGTACCCAGGCGTCCCTGTGCCGGACCCTCTCACCACCCACGGCGCCCGGTTCCCAGGACAGTCATACGACCAGGCCTGCAGGCAGCCGGCAGCACCGGGACGGGCCATCTCACTGTTCTCCGCGCCCCTCCCCCTTCCCCGGGCCTAGCTGGGGGCGGCGGGGGGGCCCTGTATGTGTTCCATCTGCTCTTCTGTGGGGGATTTCTTAAGGCTTCACTGCTGAGAAATACCGACGCACTGGGTCTTCACAAGACCGTTTCCGTCTGAGCACACAGCTCCGCACTTCAAGGCTCCGGCCCCCAAGCAGGAAGCGAGCCAGTTTTGGAGCGAGAGGCTCGAGATGCCCCCGCGGCCTGCGAGGAGCGCCGGAGCCAGAACCCCGTGGAGGCCCACGGACGCCAGGGGCCCCGCCGCGGTGAGCGATGGCCGCACGGCCGCTCCCTACCGCGGGCAAACGGGCCACTGTAAACGCTTACTTCATGACTCAGTCTTTCATAAATTATGCAGAAGATTCTCTTAACTTGGCTCTTCCCTGGCCTTCCAGACGCAGTATTAATTTGGCAGCAATGTTAAGTAGATGTATTCTCTCCCTGCTAGCAAGTCAGTTGTACGAGTTCTGTCTCTGATCAGCAAAAGCAGAGGTGACTCCACGAAAGTCACGGAGCGAGGGAGAGAGACGCGGCAGCGCGAGGTCACCACTCCCGCCAGCCCGCAGGGCCGACTCCGAAGCATGTATTTTAAGAAACTCAACAGGCCCCCTGGGCTTCCTGCGTCCGGACTTGCCAGGTCTGATGGCGCGAGAGCACGGGGGCTGCCGACCGTGCGGCGACCCTGCGAGGACGGAGGGTGGGTGGCCGCCACCTGCTCCGGGACAGGCCGCAGGAGGGCAGGGGGGCCAGCTGTGTGAGCAGAGCAAGGAGGTTCGGGGGCGGGGGGCAGCCCACAAGAACGGGACGGGACGCTGTCCTGGCTCTGGCCCGGGTCAGGCAGCCTGGTGAGCACCTGACCTTGGGGACCCCGCTCACCCCAGCACCTCAGCCTTCTCATCCAAAACGGGGATGAGCAGTTCTTACCACACAGGCCGTTGCGAGCACAGAGTGAGTTACAATCCGTGAGGCACTCAGAACAGTGCCCAGCAGGTAGGACGTGTGCACTTGTGGGTGTGGGGGGGGTGCGCGTGTGAGCCTGCGAATGGCACGTCCAAACAGCAAACATGAGCCCGCGTGGCTAGAGGTAAGGGACGGCAGAGGGAAGCCTGCAGTGAGGCGGGAGGGAGGCCCAGAGTTTGACCTTTACTCTGGCACCCCTTGGCGGGGGCAGACTTATCAAAACCTCCAAGCAGAGCTGACAGGGCTAGACAGGCGTGGCAAGAAGACTACACGTGGAGCACGGGTGGAGAGAGGAGAGTGACAGGACGACCAGCTGGGAGACCCCAAAACCCCCAGGCCAGAGTCAGCACGCGCCTGAACGCGCGCTTGGTGGCGGGAGCAGGCTCGCGTACGGCAGACAAGCGGGTTTACGGTGGCCGGGGCGGAGCTCTGGAAGAAGCTGTCATTAAAAACCAGGCCAGGGGGCGCCGGGGGGGCTCAGTTGGTTAAGCGTCCAACTCTGGATTTCAGCGCAGGTCATGATCTCACGGATCGTGGGTTCGAGTCCCACATCGGGCTCTGTGCTGCAGTGCTGAGCCTGCTGGGGATTCTCTCTCCCCCTGCTTGCTCCCTCTCTCCCTCTCTTTCTCTCCTCTCTCTCTCTCAAATTAAAAAGAAAAATAATCCAGCACATGAACGCACAAGAGGACACCAGCCCCCAGCAAGTCCCCTGGCTGCCCCCCTTCCACGCCTTCTCAGCTCCACATGGTCATGGAAACAGACCAGGCAACCCTGGGGTCCTAAATTCAGGCCCCACGTTCGGTGTGGAGATTACTTACAAGTAAAATCTTTTTTGGGACTTCATCAAGGTAAAAAGCGTCTGTACAGCAAAGGAAACATTCAATAAAACTAAAAGGCAACCCATGGATTGGGAGAAGATATTTGCAGATAACGTATCAGATAAAGAGTATCAAAATTCTACAAAGAATTTACCAATCTCAAAACCCAGAAAACAAATAATCCAGCAAAGAAGTGGACAGAAGACATGAATAGACACTTTTCCAGAGAAGACACCCAGACGGCCAACAGACACAGGAAACGACGCTCAGCGCCGCTCGCCCTCAGGGAAACACAAATCACAGCCCCACTGAGACGCCACCGCCCGCCGTCAGGGTGGCTGACCCCAACATCCAGGCAGCCACAGAAGCCGGCGAGGATGCGGGGAAGGGGAGCCCCCTTGCACAGCCGGCAGGAATGCAAACTGGTGCAGCCGCTCTGGAACACGGTGTGGAGGTTCCTCCAGAAATTACAAATAGAACTGCCCTGTGACCCAGCGACTGCACTTCTAGGAATTTACCCAAATGTATCCCACAGGAGTGCTGATCCTCATGCCTGCACTGTCGACAACAGCCCAAGTGTGGGAAGAGCCCAAATGCCCATCAACTTGGTGCACGTGCTCGAGGTGTGGCTCCATGAGAAAAGAGAACAGGAGGCCTGAGAGGGGCGGTGGGCGGCCAGAGCCTCGGGCCCCGCGACGTGGACGGGACGGCCACACTCCAGAGGCCCGACCCGCAGCACGGCGGGTCCCTTCTCCCACGGCTCCTCGCAGCCTTGCACGAGCCCAGCAAGCGCAGAGGCAGCAGGCCCCAGGGGGGCCGGGGAGGCAGCGCCCAGAGGAGGGACAGGACCCGCCCCCCTGTGAGTTCCAGGAAGCGGCAGCCTCGCGCACCTGTAAGCGGCAGGTGGGCAGGAAGTGCACCTCGGGACACAGACGATGACCAACAGGTGCTGCTGGGCCACCAACTTACAAATAGATCATCAAGAGCATCTTCACATAATTTGCTTTCGAGGCACAAAGAAGCTGTCAATCAACCCTAAACATGACAGAGCAGAGCCTCTGTTGATGGCTTTCTGGCAAAGGAAGGAAAACAGATTTTACAGTGAGCTCATCTGTTTCTCGCCAAAAAAAAAAAAACGCTGAAAGTGGATCTGCAGTTTCATTTATTCACTCGACAACCCTCTGATGCTGCCCCGGAGCCAGGAGCCACCCGGGACACGGTGGCAGACACGGGCAAACGCCAGCGACCCTCCCAGCCGTGCGGCCCGCTCCCCCGGCAGATGCCCTCGGGGGCTCCGTGTGTGATGGCACAGACGACGGGCCCCAGCAGGCCCTCCGCACCAGGGCTCCCGGCTTAGCCGCACAAGGTCAGGGCAGTAAGAAGCCCGCGGCCGGAGCCTCCTCCACGCCGGGTCCCGCTCCCGCGTGGGGGCCGCACCAGGGAGAGCCGCATGCGGCTGAGCAGGGGGAGGGGACGAGCCTTGGAGATAGAAGCCGCCAGACTCAGAGGCTGCTCCACCGAGATGGGAGACACGACGGCAGGCAGACCCGCCCTGCGCACACTCACACGTCACGGGATTTACGGAAACTCTGGGACCAGAAACTCCAACTCTGAAGCCACTAGGGCTCCAGGTGGTCTGGGGGCTTTGAGTAAATCCTCTGCACATCCAGCAGGCTGGGGACACCACCCCGCCAAGGGAGCCTGGGCTGAGCCCTTCGGACAGGCCAGCACGGACGCGCCTGTCACGCCTCCTCCCTTCTGATGCTCAAACACAGGCGCGCGCGTGACAACCAACGAGCAGACGCGGCAGGCCAGCCAGCGCTGTGCCGTCCAGCCTCTGGCATCCAGGAAGTGCAGCCTTACCCTCCCTTCAGCTCCCAGCGGCCTGCAAGCCGTGTCCCCACGCCCGTGCAGGAGGGCAGCCTTCAGGCCACAGGGCCGCGCCCAGCCCAGGTGCAGAGGAGGGTCGGAGGCTGTCACTCCGTCAGTGTCCCAACTCGTGGCTGAAGGCGCACCTGTGGGGCCCAGAATCTCTGAAAGAGCATCGACTCGGTGTCCAAAAGGACAGAAAAAAGCAATAAAAAATTGCCAGTGCCTCTTCCTCAACACGAAGTGGAGCAGGACATGGGGCGCCTTGGGCCACCCTTCCCTGAAGCAGAACTCGTGCTGGGGTTGAGAGCGAGGGGCCCAGAGCCAGGCTGCGCGGGCCGGCCGCGTGGCCCCGGACCAGAGCCCCCGGGACCTCGCCGTCTGGACTGTAAACCAGGCCGGGGCAGGCCTGCTCGGTAGGATCACGGTCAGGACTAAACGCCAGGGGCCTGGAGCCCTGGGGCCACACAGCCCCGAGCCCTCCCCAGGGCTCCCGCCGCTGACGACCAGAACACCACCCAGAGAGATCAGCTCGGAGCACTGACGGCAGAAATACAGACGGCCCGGAATACGTGAAAAAATAAAGTTGGTCAAGTGTTAAAAATAGGCATATCCTTTAAAGCAATACTTTTACATCCAGTAATTATCCCAGAAAACAGCCCAGGACGGGAGCGCGGGGCTATTTAAGGCCGCTCTCGGTGGGGGGGGAACGTGGAGAAGGCAAACCTGTAACAGCAGGGGGCGGCCAAGTAACCAGTGGTGTGTCCGAAGGGGACGGAGGGGACGCTCCGTGTGTATTAAAGGTTTGCTTCCAGACGGACATTTGAGCAGGAACGGGGCCGTGCCCGACTGCTAAATGAAGACGGAACACCGAGTGCCTCACGGCCTAAATCATCGTTTGTTTTAAAAATGCTTTCTCGGGGCGCCTGGGTGGCTCAGTCGGTTGAGCATCCAACTCTTGGTTCCGGCTCAGGTCATGATCTCAGGCCCCTATGTGCCCCTCCTCTGCTCGCCCTCCCTCTCTCTCAAAAATAAACAAACATTTTAAAATTATAAAGAAATAAAATAGGGGCGCCTGGGTGGCTCAGTCGGTTAGGTGTCCGGCTTCGACTCAGGTCATGATCTCACAGTTTGTGGGTTCGAGCCCCGTGTCAGGCTCTGTGCTGATAGCTCAGAGCCTGGAACCTGCTTCGTATGCTGTGTCTCCCTCTCTCTCTGCCCCTCCTCTGCTCACACTGTCTCTCTCTCTCAAAAATAAATAAAAAGCAGAAAAAAAATGTTTTTAAGGAAATAAAATAAAAATCTTTAGTAAATAACAAACATGTTTGTTTCGGGGGCGCCTGGGGGCTCAGTCGGTTGAGCACTCAACTCCTGATCACAGCCCAGGTCGTGACCAGCTCATGGTTCGCGGGACGGAGCCCCACCATCGTCCTCCATGCTGGCAGCACAGAGCCCACTGGGACTCTCTCCCTCTCTCTCTGCCCCTCCCCTGCTCATGCACATGCGCTCACCATCAAAGTAAATAAAAAAGGTTTTAAAAAAATAAATAATAATGCTTCTTCGTATCACATGTTTAATATGTAAGGGAAATTTTTTTAATGTTTGTTTATTTTTGAAACAGAGAGCTGGCAGGAGAGGGGCAGAGAGGGGGACAGAGGGTCTGAAGAGGGTTCTGCGTTGACAGCAGAGAGTCTGACGTGGGGCTTGAACTCACGGGCTGTGAGATCACGACCGGAGCCAAAGTCGGATGCTTGACACCGCGTACGGGCAGTTTTTATTTAAAACCACTCCTAACCGTTCCTAGCCAGGCAGTATTACATAACTCACGTCCGCAGAGAAAGCAGGCCACCTCCAGGTCTCCGTCTGCTTCCCGCATCTAGCGGAGAAGAGATGAGGCACAAGTCAGAAGGCGAAGCCACCGCTGGTCCCTGTGTGCCACCCTGGAGTCTGGGGGGCAGCGAGGGGCAGGGGAGACCCGCTCCAGACAATTCGCCCACAGTGGGACACAGCAGGAAACCGGACCCCTGAGGAGGCAGGAGCACCTGTAGGAAATCCTTGGGGACGCACGGAACTGGGGCGCGGGCGAGGGCACAGGGATGGCTGGCAGCAGCCTGGGGGACTCCCGTGGCTCTATGGGAACGCCGAGACTCCAGGAAGGCCTGCCACACACAACTGCCTGTTTCAGAAGAAGCGTGCTCCCCACGCAGGTCAGCGGCGGGAGCGGGACGGGGGCTTCAACCCCACACCCCAGCCCAGCACGGACACAGGGGCTCCGCGGGCCCCAAACCGAACCCCAGTCCCCTTTCCACACGGCACCCATCTCCGTGACATCCCGGCCCCGGGGCACTCCTGACAGCCTCCTCCCCCCACCGCCCCCGCCTGTCGTCAGGGCCACCTGTGCAGCTCACTCCTCCCCCCCCCACCGCCCCC
>NC_043709.1:2768251-2773531 GCF_006229205.1 Suricata suricatta
TGTGCAGCTCACTCCTCCCCCCCCCACACCCCCACCTGTTGTCAGGGCCACCTGTGCAGCTCACCAGCCGCCCACGGGACCCCACCCGACGCTCACCCGCTCCGCCCGGCCCCACCACGCACGTCACTTCACCAGAAGGGACACCTGGGCCACAGCCACACCCCTCCTTCCAGCCGCTCCGCCCCGTGCGGTCAGGCGGGAGCCTCAGGCTACACGTGGCCCCCCGGGCAGCTGGCAGGTGGCCCAGCTGAGACGTGCTCTCGTGACAAACACGCCAGACTTCAGCCGTGCCGACAGCTGAGTGTGCGCTGTCTCGTTCACAGCTTTACACTGACAGCGTGTGAACTGCCTAACGTGTTACGGTAATACCTTGTGTTGTGTACGCTGGGTCAATAAATAAAATCCATCATTCGAATCAACCTCACCTGTTCCTTTGCCCGTCCTCAGCCCTGTTCCGGGAGCGCCTGACACTGCACATGCGGCTCACGGGGCACCTGTCCCTGGGGTGGTGCTGCCGGCCCCCGTGCTGTGTCCCCCGAGTCCCAGCCACACGGCCCGCTCCCTGTGTGCAGGTGGGCCCAGGAGCGCGTGGCCCGGGTCTCCCTGGGGGCAGCACCTGGCACACAGCAGGTATTCGGACCAGAGGCGTGGTCACCTGATTAAATTAAATCGAGGCTGCAGAGGGGAGAGGAGCTCCAGTGACCATGACGGGGACAACGACCCGCAGCGAACACGCACGCGCACTCCACGCCAGGCGTCATTCTAAGAGCTCCCCGCGAGGAGTGAGTGACCCGCCATCACAGGGCGGGAAATGGCGAGACCGGGATGGAGCCAAGCGGTCTGCCTGCAGCCCTCGCCTCCCCACGGCGCGGACGGCGCCACGGGCATCCGGCTGAATGGCTTCCACGCGCGCCGAGAATCCCCGGCCGGGCCCTGACCTTGCAGAGAGGACTCGCCCTCACGGGGCAGCTCGGGTGTGGGAGGTACAGACGCTGATGGCATGAGGGAGGAGGGACCCCCGACATAAACACAGGGGACGATCTCCGCACGGAGGTCTCTGCGCTTCCCCATTTCCTATCACAAGATGCGTTATCTATCTAATCTCAAGGTTTCCCGTCTCCACCACACGACTGACAAACTGTGGCCGCTGACAGTATGCGTTCTGGTAAAGGACCGAGGTCCGGAGCTGCCCCGTCGCCGCCGGAGCCCAGCGCAGCGGGGTCCGCGTGGCTGCGGCCGCAGACGCTCCGGGTGCAGCCTGAGTAGTCCCGGCCCTGGGCCTCCTGGCGCCCTCGCTCTGGAACAGTGCTCACAGGCCAGGGCTCCGAGCCCCGCCGCGGGGAGAGGCCAGGGCCCGCTTTCCCGCACCCCGTACCCAGCTCCCCGGGAGACAGTGCCTGGTGCGTGTGCCCGGGGCGGATGCCGCTCTGAGCCCCCACCAGCTGGCCCACCCTGGCCAGCCCCTCGACCTCTGCCAGCCGGCCCCACCCACTCGCCCTGGGCCTCAACACACGTGCAGCCAACGCTGGCCCAGCCCCTCCGGGGACACTGGGGACTCCTGACGCCCTGGCACACGGCTGCCTCACCTGCCAGCCCCTTGAGGCCAGGTACTAACTGGGCTCCTCCTTGCCGGGCTGCCCACCGCCCACGCCCTACGGAAAGCCCAGTCCCGCTGACGATGCAGTGACTGTGGGGTTAGCTTCCAGCGGGACGGGGTCTCCTCCAAGTCCTGCACAGACAGAACGCACCTCATCTCCCTGGGGACCAGAACGCCCCTCGGCACGTTGACAGCAGCGGTGACGCGTCTGGGACGCAGGAGAGGTGGCTCACCACCGAAGGCCAGGGAGCGGGAGCTCTGCCGCGCGCCAGACGGGCACGGAGCTGGGGCCTGAGCCCGCCTGTGCGGCGCCTCCCAGACCACCGCCTCCCCCCACCCGGTGTGTGGGCCCCAGGCAGAGGCAGGAAGACGGCGCCGAAGGAGGGGCAGAGAACCTGGACGTTTTCAGAGAGCCGAGGGCAGGGAACGACACCTCAGGAGGAAGGCCGAAGGGCCTCGCTGTCCCGAGCCCCCCACCCCCCGCGAGCGCTGGGCACAGCTGGCTGTCAGGCCCATGGCTCACAGGGCACAAGGCACACACCCCCCAGGAGCGGCCGCCTCTCCACCGTGTGTTATTTTCAGTTAGACTTAATAGCAAAGACGAGCACATTGAATGTCCCGCCGGATCGGGCTCTGTCCCCGCCTCTCGGACACCCGGTGAGAGGGGACCAGCAGCCGTGTGTGTGAGGGGTCCAGGAAGAGCAGACTGGCGCGGCCTCTGGCTCCAGGCCCGGCCCCCACCCCCACCGAGGGCCCCAGCCCCTTCCAGCCGGCACCTGCCGCCTCTGCACACGGAGCCTCAGACGCCCACCCAGCACCTTCCCAGACGCCCCTTGGCGTTCACATCTCACCCCTGCCCACAAGGTGCCCCCCCAGGTGGGGGAGGCTCGCCCTACAGGCCCCAGCAACAGCACCCCTGCCCGGCAGCCACTCGAGCACCTGAGGACCCCCTGCCCCCACGGGGCGGGGCAGCACCCCAGGTGGGAGTCCTTACACTGTACAGGATTCACACGCACACACAGCACACACACACACACACCACACACACACCACACACACACACACACACACCACACACGCACACACACACACAGCACACACACACCACACACACCACACACACACACCACAGAGCACGCACACACACACACCACACACGCATGCACACACACAGCACACACACAGCACACACACACCACACACGCATGCACACACACAGCACACACACACCACACCACGCCCACACACCACACACACCACACACCGCACACGCACACACACACACAGCACACACACACGCACACACACACCACACCACGCCCACACACACAGCACACACACACACACTGCACTGTAATTTTCTGTAACCAATGTGAAGCAGGAGCTCCTGGTAGAAGCGCGTATTTTAATGGGATAAAATAATCAAAAATAATCTTCACTATTAACAAAAAATTGTTTTCATTCTTTCCCCCAAGGAAGGTGGAGGAGGTGATAAAAAGTGAAAGTGAAAGGAGGGTTTCTCTGTCTCAAAACAAAACAAAAACAAACAATGAGGCTCACTGGCCAAAGCAAATTTAAAATCTCGCTGAAAATAGCTATAAATTAAATGCTACATACTAAAGATCCAAAGTGACTTTGCTAAATAGATTTTACACTTTAATATTTGGTGTAGGTAATGGGGATAGAATTTTCAAGCACAAAAGGCCCAAATCTAGAAAAGTTTTAATGACTTCTGATAGAACTGGGGCACCTAAGAAAATTCGTCTTACTAATTCAATATATACTTTATTGAGGAAATAACCATGAATAAATGGATGAACAGAGCGTACTCCGGTGAAGTATTTAATAGTTTGATCTAGAAGGTCATTAAAGTAAAGGGACAACGAAATGAAATCCAGGGACCTGCATACAGAGCGAGTCCGGGCTGCTGGAGAGAGGGCTCGGGGGGCAGTGACGGAGGGCCGGGGCCCACGCACCCCACGCCACCGCGCCAGGCCCGCGCCGGCAGGATCTGCTGCGACCCCGCGACAGGGTGAGCGCCACCAAAGCTGTAAGATGGCTTACAGAGAACGGAAGCAAGGGAAGATCGATGTAAGCGTCCGTCGAAACAGACAAATTTAAGTTCACGAGGACTAGGAAATGTAACCTGGCGGTAGTTCCAAATTTGACAACAGCGCTGTCACTCACTCCAAAGCACTGAGTCACCGGGCCGCCTCTTCAAAATGAAAACGCGGTGTGCCTTCCGCTGATTCCTCAGCCACACCCACTGAAACGCTTGGTTTCGGCCCCAGCGACCCGGTCAGAAGGCATGTGGAACCCGGGGCCACCAGAAGGGCTCCAGCCAGCAGACCGGGCAGGGGCGGGCCGGCCGGCTGGGCCGGGGTGACGGAGGAGGGTCCAAGGCCAAGCGTCAACACAGAGACAGACGAGAGTGGGCCGTGCAGCCGGCGCCTCCCCGAGGCCAGCGTCTCCGGGGCCGCTTGTGATCCACGTTCCCGGGTCGCTCCCCCGCCAGCAGCCGGCTCCAAACAGCCTCATTATATCTGAGCCTGCTGCGAGCACGGGGTGTGCAGAGAAGAAAGGGCTGGTGCCCCGAGAAAGCAGGAGGAGGAGGAGGGCAGGGGAGCGACCCTCCATCAGACCCACAGACGGCACGAGGGAGTTCCAAAGAGCTACGGTTCAGAGCAGGGCTAATTCACTCGCTGCTGAATCTCAGAGTGTCGTCCATACATCGTCCCTCGCAGAGGAACAGAAGCCAGATTAACCTCCCGAAGCACGGTTCTGATCCGTCACTCCCCCACCCAAAATCTTTCCACGGCTCCCAGTTACCCACACAGCAGCTGCCGTGTCAAGAGGTTCCAACCTCTCGTACGTCTGCACCAATTCCTAGACTTTACTGAGGAGGAAACCGAGGCCAAGGATGAAACAAGAAACCAGAAAGGCTGAAATGGGCAGGGACAGGATCTGATCCCAAGATCTCACACCTCCTCCACGGCCGTCTTCCTGCGCTGCCCCAGGGCTGCCTCGGCACCGCGTGCCCTGGTTCTGAGCCGGGGCCCCACCTCACACTGCCGGCTGTCCCCACCACCGCCTTCTCCCCCGACCTGTCGGCCCCGCGGGGTTCAGCAGGCCGAACACGGGTCCCTCAGACACACTGGACCTCACACGTGGGCTGTGCTGGCCGGCTGCCCCCGACACCGCGACACCACCTGCGCGGTCCCTAGGAGCAGGCTCACAGCCACTGCACTGGTGTGCTCACACACAGCCACCGGGGACCGCACACAGCTATCGGGGACCACGCACAGACACTGGGGACCCCACACAGACACCGGGGACCGCGCAGAGCTGTCGGGGACCACACACAGCCATCGGAGACCGCGCACAGCCACCGGGGACCGTGCACAGCCGTCGGGGACCACACACAGCCATCGGAGACCACACACAGCCATCGGAGACCGCGCACAGCCACCGGGGACCACGCACAGCCATCGGGGACCACACACAGCCATCGGAAACCACACACAGCCATCGGAGACCACACACAGCCATCGGAGACCGCGCACAGACACTGGGGACTGCACACAGCCGTCAGGGACCACACACAGCCGTCGGAGACCGCACACAGCCATCAGGGACCGTGCACAGACACCGGGGACTGTGCACAGACATCGGGGACCACACAC
>NC_043709.1:2773631-2782485 GCF_006229205.1 Suricata suricatta
CGCACAGACATCGGGGACCACACACAGCCGTCGGAGACCGCACACAGCCATCAGGGACCACGCACAGACACCGGGGACCGTGCACAGACATCGGGGACCAAACACAGCCATCAGAGACCGCGCACAGCCACCGGGGACCACGCACAGACATCAGGGACCACACACAGCCGTCGGAGACCGCACACAGCCATCGGAGACCGCGCACAGCCACCAGGGACCGTGCACAGCCATCGGAGACCGCACACAGCCATCAGGGACCGCGCACAGACACCGGGGACCGTGCACAGACATCGGGGACCACACACAGCCATCAGAGACTGCGCACAGCCACCGGGGACCGCGCACAGACATCAGGGACCACACACAGCCAGCGGAGACCGCACACAGCCATCAGGGACCGCGCACAGCCGTCGGGGACCACACACAGCCGTCGGAGACCGCACACAGCCACCAGGGACCACGCACAGACACCAGGGACCGCACACAGCCATCGGGGACCACGCACAGACACCGGGGACCGCACACAGACACCGGGGACCGTGCACAGCCATCGGGGACCGTGCACAGACACCGGGGACCGCGCACAGCCATCGGAGACCACACACAGACACCGGGGACCGCGCACAGCCCTGTCGGGGACCGCGCCCAAACACCAAGGACCACGCACAGCTGTCAGGGACCGCACACAGCTCTGCCCAGGTGGCTGTGCAGCTTCTGTTGACACACTGCTGTCACTGCCTCACCTCCTCCCCTACCCCCTCAAGGTCAGGCCTGTCTCATCCTCCAGCCTGGAAAGGCCGCGTCTCACCTCCAGCTACTGAGATCACATGCGAAAGACAAGACGTGGCCCCTCAGGAGCCTGCATAGCCATCAAATAAAAGGACATCACCGTCCAGCAAGGGAGCCGGTACTGGCCGACCATCCACTAAACGCCTGCAGGACGAACGGCAGGACAGGTGACCCACAGGGCCTGTGCTCCCCGACCACAGAGGAGGTCCCCGGCCACCCCAGAGACGGGCCCCGGAGCCTTTCCACAGTGGCCTCAGTGGCCCCCCAGTGCCCACACCCTCCAAAACAAGCCCGTCCAACACCCAGATGCCCACTGGGAGCATCCACAGGAACTCAAGGTCAGCTCACTGCCCTGCACGCATGGGGCTTGGGGACGATGACCACACGCCTGGGCCACTGCCGACGACCAGACCCTGACAGGGACATGCTCCCCAGAGGCCAAAAGCCACGAGGGCGGAGCACAGGCCACCACCTGGGGATGCAGTGGCCCTGTCCCCGCCCCTTGGCAGTGCACTGGGGATAAAACCTCCCCTCCTCAAGGCCAACCTTCCCCTCCGCAGGCCAACCCAGAAGCACGAGTCCCCTGCAACACTCCACAGAGCACGCTCACACCGCCCAACCGCACAGAGCCTCACCCAGCAAACATCTGCGGAGTCCGACACAGACGGCATTAACGGGAACAAAGCGTGAGGACAAGGGTGTGAGCCTCAGGGAAGAGACGGGGGGAGGGGCACAAGCACAGCGTTCCGACAGCTGGGAGAAGGGGTGGGTGTGCCAAGGCCATGGGGCGGAGGCGTCCCACGCCTGTTTCTGATTCCAGGCTCCCTCCTCCACATCATAAACTTCCGGAACCACCAGCGTATTGTAGCAAAGATGATGAAAACAAAGGGTCCAATCAATTTGCAGAAAAGATCTTGTCCCCACAGAAGCTGCCTACATCCAGAGGACTGGATCTCCCACTTTCGGGAAAGGCCGCAGACACGTGGTCACTGACGCCTCACAGCATCACGGCCTCCGCCCAGCCGTCAGAGCACCGTCCGCACATGGGAGACGGGGCACGCAGCAGGGAGGGGACCCCCGGGAAGCCCCCTGCACGCGCACACCGACAGCCCTGCGGCCCTGGGAGGAGCACGGGCTTCGCCTCCCGACCACAGCAATGACCGAGAGGAGCATGAGACAGGTGAGAACGCTACCTTCCGGGCTGCCCCGGAGCCCCGGCCCTGGCCAGCGACACCAAGTGAGACCCAAGGCCCCACAACTGCAGGCGCATGGACTCCACAGCCAGAGACCAGGTGTAGTTCCGACCGGGACATTTCCACCCCGGGGACTCGCCCTAACACAGGAAGGCCCCCGCACGCCCGGCTCCGTGAGGGCTCCGTGCACCAAGGACACACAGCACCCGGGGCGCCGACGGGTCCCGGGGCCCCACAGCTTGCAGGGCCACCTTCACCACAGACCACACAGTTTCCACCGCACGCCACCGTGCCGCTCACGCCCGGGCCCGAGCCTCCTGCGATCCTGGCACAGTGCACAAGGCACACGCCCGAGCTGCCCCGGCTGCACACAGGGGAGCCCGAGGTCACGGGGCTGAGGATTCCTGTTTCCCGGACGTGACTTGGTCCTGAAGTGACAACTAACCACGGGCACACTGAACAGGGCAACCCAAGGGCCGTGGGAGAGCGCCCTCTTCAGCTGACAGAAGAGAACATCCCATTCCGTCATTGCTGTTCTGCCAAAAAACTCGGAGGACATTTCTGATCACTGTTCCCGTCCAGACTACGCCGGGTGCTGGTTACGCAGCAGCATGGACTCGGCTCCGGACGCTCTGCAAACGCTCCCTGGACTTGACCTCAACTGTGAGACGGAGCACAGTCCCCGAACACGTGACGATCGCTCTGCGCTCTGACGTCTGTGGAGAGATGGCCATGCGCACTGACGCCCGCTCTCGGGAGCCCTGACGCACGCGGCAAGGAAGACGGCCCGGAGGTGAGCACGCTCCCACTTGTATTCTGGAAAGAACAGAGGAGGAGCCGCACACACACCTTGCCGCGGCTGCCTGTGCGCACAGAAGGCTCCGGAGAGCAGGTAACCACCAGGGGCTACTGCACTGCATGCACGCCCTTGCGGACAAATCTGGACATTTTAACATTGCATAATGCAACTTTTCCAATAAAAAAAAAAGTTGGGGCGCAGGGGTGGCTGAGTTGGTTAAGGGTCTGACTTCAGCTCAGGTCATGATCTCAGTTTGTGACTTTAAGCCCCGCATCGGGCTCTGTGCTGACAGCTCAGAGCCTGGAGTCTGCTTCCGATTCTGGGTCTCCCTCTCTCACTCTGCCCCTCCCCTGCTCATGCTCTGTCTCTCTCTCTCTCTCTCTCTCTCTCTCTCTCTCTCTCTCTCTTTCTTTCAAAAATGAATGTCAAAAAAATTTATTTAGAAGACTCGTACACAAAAACTGAAGCATGACCAGTTCCCAAACTCTCAGTGACAAACTCTGGTGTATTCTTACGCCTCCACTTCCGACAGAACACCCAGGAGCAATTCTGTTGGTATAAATTACGTTACGTATTTTGAATACTTATATTAAACGCCTAGATTTTTATTACACGCGTAAATTAGTGTTGATTTAGACAGACATACAATTTTAATAAAAATTTTAAGCAAAGATCGTTGCTAAAACAGCACCCAGCCGTTAGAAACGATGGTCATGAAGACTGTGGCCACGCGGCAGGGGTTTACGACACATTAACTGGGAAACAAAGCTAACAAACCCACGCGTGGCCTCAGCGCCTCTGCGGGAAGGCGGCGGCGGGTGGAGGAGGCGGAGGGAAGAGAAGGCCGCACAGGCGGGAGGGCGGGCCCCCGGGTGCCCGGCGCCGCGCCGACCGCCTCTTGGGATTAGCTCGTCAAGCCTCCAAGACGGTGGACGTAAGAATCACTGTACCCAGTTTGCAGAGGAAGAAACTAAAGTCAAAGAAGCCCGAGAAGCAACCACGGCCGAGGCCGCTCTGCCAGCCAACAGCGAGCGCGACGGGACCCCGCGGGGCCTGCAGCCTGAGCCCCTCTCCACCAGCGTCGTCGCTGAGGTGCGGAGGGCCAGCGGGGGGGCTGCCACGGGGCCTTGCCCCCGCCTGCGCCGCCCTGCGCCTCGGACCCGGACAGACGCCCGAGTTACATCACGGGCTTCGGAGTGGGCGTGCAAACATACCCTCACCCGATTTTCCTAGAGGAAATGATCCCAAGAAAATGACGCTGGTTTTTAAGCTTTCTAGCAAACTCGCACTTCTTCCCTTTAGGAGCAATCTGCACACAGTCTAAGACTTTACCAGAAAGCCTCCGTTTAAACTATTCTCAAGAGTTGGCTAAAAACCCAACCAGAGCCAGATGGGCGTTTCCCGCCCGCAAGAAACCCGGGATGGAGGGACTTGGCCCACCTCCCCGCACAGAGCCCGGCGCCTTCTCTGCTCCTGCTGCTGCCTGGAAGCCCAGCCTCCGCCCGCGGTGAATCCAGCCGCGCGGCCACGCGGACTTGCCGCTCCTCCCTCGCCCAACATTCCCGCTCCCTGGACGTCGCCTCCTGTTTTCGTCCTTTAACCCTGCGGGGCCTCCTCCTGCATCACACGACCAGCAGGGGCGCCCGTGTCTGCGTGCCCAGAGCGGGCACAGCAGCCAGCCGGGCGAAGGGCGCCGCGTGACAAACCCAAGAACCGCGGGTGCGTCACCCTCCTTTCCTGAACCTCAGTGTCCTCGTCTGCACGACACGGTAACGGGCTGCCCCCGGCCCCACCTGTCCCTTCGGGTCACCGCCGAACCAGGGCGGCGAGTGGGCAGGTGACCAGCACGACTGTGTCTCACCCAGCAAGTGGCTGCTGGCGGCCCCAGAGCCCACGGGCTTGAGCCTCCGGGAGGCGAGCAGGACACGAGGGCCGAGCCCAGGAGTGGGGTCCGGGTCCACACACAGGAGCCCACGGGCTGCGGCCACGTGAGGACCAGCACCTGGGCCCCAGCTGTCCAGCCTCCGGGACAGTGAGGGCAGGACAGCTGTCAGGGGACGCCCCCAGCCTGGTGTTCCGCTCCTGCGGCCAGAACGGACTCTGGCGGCGGCACCGTCACACCACGGTGAGAGCCGTGCTCCCTGCCTTCAACGCCCCGAAGCCCGAAGCCCGAAGCCCGTGCGCTCCGCAACAGCCCCGAGCGAAGAAGCACCTGGAACCGAGAGCCGCGGGCAGCGCCAGTCCTCCGCGAGGGCTCACGGGCCCGCACTCGGCACGCGCCACTCCAGCCCTAGTGGGACCGCCTACCACGGACACCAGCTGTGCCCGCTCGGGGCCCGTCCCGTTCTGTCCTCGGGGACAACTCCCCACGCCGACCCAAGCCCCAGGAGGGCCGAGGGCGTCAGCACGTCCTCCTGAGTTAACACATTTTCACGGCCGTCCTGAGCCTGACCTTCCCCTGGGCTCGGCCCTGCACGCCGGCTCCGTTTCCTGACAGACTGCAGAGAGCAGAAGGTGTCTGAGTACAGAAATGCCATTTCCTCTGCAGTTTCCAGAGCCAGCCTCCCGCCCGGCGTGCAGTGGTCTGTGGCCCTTCGGAGGGTCCGCTCCATTTCTGGGGAAAAAACAGGGTTCTAAAGGCCGTGTCTGCCCGTGAACTTCAGTGTGTCCGTCTGCTCCCTCCACACGCGGTATTCTGCACACGGCGCAAGGCAATTCAAGCATCTTCAGGGTCCCGTGATGCATCCGGCGCAGGGTTAGGCACCAGCCATACAGTCCCCGACCTCAAGGAACCAGAGATCGGTGAGGTGACACAAACCCGCAGATCTGAGTGACAAACATGGGTGGCCATCCCCCCAAACCACTCCTCCCTCTTCCCTGCTCCCAGAGCCCCACGTTCAATGTGCCAATGGCTGGGCTGGAGGAGGCACTCCTGCGTCAGGGTCCCTTGCAGCTACGGGTCGACGTGTGACCCAGCCCCGGCCAAGTTCTGCCTTCCTGATGTGAACACAGCCCTTCACCAGGCACGAGACGTGACCACCAGCTGAGATGGCGGATGACACAGCAGGAAACCCACCCCGACGGGCCACGTCCCCACACGTCACGCTAGGGCTGCAGAGGGCAGGGCCGTCCCTTCGTTCACGCCCTCCCACCACTCCCTCACCCCCACCGTGGCCCCACCCCTGCCCAAGCGCTCGTCCAACATCCAACCCTACTAAAAAAGTATCAAAGAGAAAAGACAAACGTGTGAAAGACTGACTTTGAAGACCGTAAAGGAGACTCACGGACGCGTTTTTAACCTTGCTCTGAGGACTGCCCAGACAGCCACCACTCGACGGAGCGCCCCGAGCGAGCCCCGAGACGCCTCCGGCCAGGCCGTGCGTCTGCTCTGCGGGTCCCGCAGTGAGCACTGCTCCTCCGAGTCACGCTCAACCCTGCCACTACACGCAGCCCACAGTGGACGTGTGGCCTGGAGGAAGGTCGCTGGGGGCAGTGTGTCCCCGGCCCCTCACACTCCCATCCCAAGGCCGCGATGACACAGGGAGCCGACACGGGGAGCGCCTCCCAGGGGAGCAGCGGGCTGACAGGACACAAAGACACAACACTCAGCACGTGTGCACAGCGACATAAGTGTTTTTTAACGTTTTTCATTTATTTTTGAGAGCTCAGGAGAGACGGAGTGCAAGCAGGGGAGGGGCAGGCTCCAGGCTCCGAGCTGTCAGCACAGAGGCCGACGCGGGGCTCGACCTCACAGACTGCGAGATCGTGGCCTGAGCCGGAGTAGGAGGCTGCGCTGACGGAGCCCCCGGGCGCCTCCAGGGGCACATCTGCTCCCACTCCTCTCACCTCGCGGCACCGTGTTAGTGACGCTCCCAGAAGCGCCAGGGCAGGAACAGGAAGCGAGGACGGAGCCAGAGCTGTGTGGCCCTGGCCCCGGGCAGGAGGGCAGGGCGGCGCACTGGCCATGGCTCTGGAGGCGGGAACGGAGGGGAACGGAGGGGAACGGAGGGGAACGGAGGGGAGGAACGGCACGCGGTCCGCAGCGGGAGGAAGTGTGGGACTGGGCTGAGCCACCAGGAGTCCTGATTAAAGGAACAAATCCAGACACAGAGGACAAGGCGGGCCAAAAAGGAGGGCAGAGACAGCCAACTGCCACTAAGCAGCACCAAGGACAGGGCCCACGACGGGGCACTGGCCTGGCCCCTCCCGCAGGGGCGGGGCCACCGGAGCAAGAGGACCTGCAGGCAGGCGGGGCGAAGGGTGCCCTGCAGGAAGGCAGGCTGGCCAAGGAGGGAACAGAGCGGGTAAGGCGGTCCAGAGCCAGTGCTTCTGCCGCTGCTGCCCACGGGGCAGTCAAGACAGCCACACGACAAGGGGACACTTGAGCAGAGACCTGGAGGAAGAGAGTCATGCAGAAATGGAGGCAGAGGGATGGCAGCACAGAGGCGTGGACACGGAGAACACAGGGCGGGGAGGCGGGAGAGGGGCAGCCAGGGCCCACGGGGCCTTGAAGGCAGTCATCAGGCCTGTGGCCGTCCCTCTGAGCAAAATGGGGGCACTGGACAGCTTTGCAAAGTAGCTGACCTGGATCTTACTTTCTAAGGATCACAGATTCCTGTGTGCAGCATGGCCCCGGGCACAGAGGTTCCCGGGGGCCCGGTCACCAGCAGGCAAGATGTGGTGACTTGGAGCAGGGCATGGGGCAGAGGTGATAGGCACCCAAAGCCAATGAGAGAGGGCACCTGGGTGGCTCAGTCGGTGAAGCGTCTGACTTCAGCTCAGCTTGTGATCTCACGATTCATGGGTTTGAGCCCTCTGGGAGGCTCTGTGCTGACAGTTCAGAGCCTGGAGCTGCTTCCGATTCTGTCTCCCTCTCTCTGCCCTTTTCCCACTCATGCACGAGTTCTCTCTCTCTCTCTTTCAAAAATAAATAACATTAAAAAATTTTTTATAAAAAAAAGAAGCCAATGAGATGCGGTGACCACCCAGTGTGGGGAGGGAGGCTGTGAGGGGACAGGAGGGGACAGGGGAAGGGGCATCACTGTGTGCGGAAACGAGACGGCCGGCTGCAGGGTCGGGGGGAGATCAGGTCCTTGTGAACTGAACTCGGCTGATGCCTTCAACCCGGAACGGCCTCTAACAAGAGCAGGCCTGACACACCAGCTCCCGAGGAACGTTCCAGAAGGCGCCTTCCCGTGTTCCTCCTGCCTGGCAGAGACGTGCTACGGGCGCAAGCTCAGGGCCCTGCGGGAGGCCCAGGATGCCGTGCACCCGGGTGGGGCTGAAGGACACGCCGAGGGCGCTGCCCAGAGTCCCTGAGGGGGACGGCCTCCGCGGCACCCCTGCTCTCGCCCCTGCTCACACCGTCAGAGGGGCAATGACGCTGCGCCCCAGGCCCGGGGGAGCTCAGCACGTGCACGTCGGGCCCTGGGGACGCGGGAGCCACGGGAAGAGGACCGCGGGTCTCCCCACACTCGCCCCACCGGGTCACGGCCGCCCCAGCCCCAGGCCTGAGCCGCAGGGGCCGCAGGGACTCAGGGCCTCAGAAAGTCACCAGCGTCTCTCTAAAGCTCCTGTCTCACTAAAAGTACTTTTCCTCCAACCACAGAAATGCAGTAAAAACCCAGCCTTCAGAGGTGCCTTCCAGGCTTCCTGACAGCCCTGAGGGGGTGATCGCCCATGGCCACCCGGCTCTGCCCGCCGTCACCTCCCGAGAGCACCGCTGGCACCAGAGTGAAGCAGCACTGGGCCCACAGCAGGCCAAGTGAGCTGCAGGTCAAGGTGCCGTCAGCCAGGGAGAGGGCGTGGGAAGGAGAGTCCCGAGCAGGGGACAGAGCAGGAGGGGTGGGGGGAAGCGGAGAAAGGAGAGGCCTGGGAGGGAAGATGGGCAGCGGGAGCATAGCAGGAGGAGGGGGGAGGAGGAGGGAGGAAGAGGGTGTAGTGTGGGGGGAAGAAGAGTGGGAGAGAGGAGCAGGGGGAGGAGGAGGAAACAGGAGCAGAGGCCCAGGTAGAGGAGAGAGCAGGGGGAGGGGAAGCTGCAGGGGGGGCAGGGGGAGAGGAGCAGGAGGAGGGG
>NC_043709.1:2782585-2791247 GCF_006229205.1 Suricata suricatta
GAGAAAGGGAAAGGGGTGGGGAGAGAAGAGTGGGAGAGAAGAGCAGGGGGGAGGGAGCGGGGGCAGGAGCAGAGGCCACTGTGGGGGGAGGGGGCAGGGGGAGGAGAGGCTACAGGTGGGAGAGGAGGAGAGGAGGGGTGAGGAGCGGCAGTGTGGGACACAAGGAGAGAAGGAGGGGCGGAGTGGGCCAGGGCAGAGGGGAGCGCCAGCAGGGGGCTGGGGTGGCGAGCCCAGAAAGTCACCGCTACAGGAGGCTCCCCGGGGTCTCTGCGCTTTGGTAGCTCCCAGGGCTGGCCTCCCCAGGCAGATCCCAGGGCAAGACGAGTCGGCTGGAGCTCTCCTGTCGCCCCCCTCGCGTTGCCGCCGTCCCAATGCCCCCCACGGCCACCCTCGCCACCCTCGCCCTGAGGAGGATGAGGAGGACGCAGGACACGCTTGGAGGTGCACTGCTGTGGCCAGGTGGCTCCGGCTGCAGGGCAGGCTCCTGGCCACCAGAGAGCGATGTGGGGCGCTGCCTGCCCACTGTCAGAAGTGCCCTCCAGCCTCAGCACCTTCCATCATGGGTCATGGGTCACCCCGCAGCGGCCAGGGCAAGCCCTCTGCTGCCCCGGGAACAAAAGGCCCCTCCCTCTCAGGCCTCCGAAAAGCAGGGAGAAGGCGGGCGGCCACACTAACCAGAACGAGTGCAGCCTGGAGCCTGCATGGGGCCAGCTCCCACCCCCACCCCCGGCCCCGGGGGCCTCACTGTAAGGCCCCAGGACCCACCTGCTGCACCTAAGGCTGAGCCTCAGCTGCAAGCCCAGGGCCAGACCCGCCCGGAGCACAGGGCAGGCACTTCCGGGGTCGGGGCCTCTGCCGCACATTCTGACTCACCTCTGCACTCCATGCTCTAACCTGCCGCGCACCACCGCTTAGCCCGGCCACCTTGACGTGCCCGGCCGCCCACGTCAGCCTGCGGTGCAGCCACACCAGCCAACACAAGGCCCACCCGCAGCAGGGCGCCGACTGTCTCCCGGAACTGCCCGACTCTGCGCAGAAAGTGAGGGACAGAATGGGCGTCCGTGGACCCCGCTGACCCTCACGATCCTGAGGATGAGGGGAGTTGTGACCACTGCCCAGCACCACAAGAGAGGAGTGTCCCGCAGATCGCTAGCCCGGAAAAGAGCGAGCTCAGAATTCAAGGACAATTTACCCCGAAGGCACATTGCTTTGGTGCCATCATAAAGCCTGGAAACAGTAAACCAAACTATCGTTAAGCCGGGGACCGTCCCCACGTATAGATACAGAGCGCGGGCCGGGGACCGTCTGCCTGCACATATACACGCGCAGAGCGCTGCACCAGCACAGAGAAAGGACCCAAAATGGGAGCACACGTGCAGTCACGTGGACACACTGCTCTCCCCGGCTGTTTCAGATGCACCTGATTCTGTGTCCCCAGTGAAACAGTGCAACTCTGTGTGCACCAGCCACCCCTTCCCTACAGCCCTAGGCTCCCACCGTGACCGCCCGGGCCTCCCTTGCTCCCCAGTCTACCCGGCTTCACGTCCAACCAGGCGCCCGCCCTCGGGCCTGCCCTGCACACCCCCAGCCCACACCCTCGGCCCCTCCCCCAGTCTACTACCCAAATCTCTTCCCTCGCCCTCAAGCCCCCAGGTGGCTGCCCAGGACTAATCCGCAGCCCAAGGCCGCTGGCGACACCCTGCCCGAAGTATTGCGTGGCTCTTTCTTCCAAGGAAGAAACTGCAGATGCCCCGTGCCAAGCTTTGCCTGCCACCCCCCAGGTTCACAGCCTCCCGGGGGCTTCACGCTGAGCTCCTTCTTGGAGCCGTCTGCGTCCCCAGGGCCCGTCACCTCCTGCTGGCTGGGCTCTGCCCCCGCCCGCCCCTGCCCCACCAGGCCCTGGGCCTCAGCTTCTGCTCCCGTTCCTCCAGCTTGGGTGCCTGTCCTGCAGCCGGCTGCCCCCGGGAAGACCCCTCCCCACCTTCAAATCGACCTTCCCTTAAAGCTGCCTCCTCCAGGGGCACCGGGGGGGCTCCGTCAGTTACAGGTCTCTTGATTTCAGCTCAGGTCATGATCTCGCAGTTGACGAGTTCAGGCCCCAAATCAGGCTCCACACTGACAGCTTGGAATTCTCACTCTCTCTCCCTCTCTCTCGGTGCCCCTCCCCGGCTGGCTCTCACTGAGTCTCTGTGTCTCTCAAGATAAATAAACTTCTAAGTAAATAATTAAATAAAATCAGTGGAAGTGGCTGTTCCCAAGGGTCTGTGCCGGCGCCGCCCAGCCTCTGCCCCAGCAGTCTGTTCTCCGTGTGCACCTCGCACCTTCCGGGAGCTTCCAGAGCCCTGGGCGTGCGCATGTGTGTGTGCCGGCCTGTCTCCTGGCACCGGAACGTCAGCTCCTGGAGGGGGGCCCGGGGTTGGCTTCCCTGCTGCTCCCCAGCGCCCACACCAACTGCAAGGGCACCACGGCGGGCACTTTACCTAAATGACCTCCTGGTCACTGGACCCCACAGGGTGCAGCTCCTTTCCCCGGTCACCTGCTGAGACGGGTCACACCGTCAGGGTCTGACACCAGGGCTGAACTGCCTCATCCGGCCACCACGGGACTATCCTCCAGCCCGGGCCCTGAGGGGACTCGAAGTCTCACTTCTGGGGTGAACAGCTCCGCAGACTCGCCTCCCCACCTCCGTCCGCGGGGACACTCGCCATCCCCGAGCCAGCCCACGGGCTCGCTCCTTCCCGAATCACGTCTGAGCACCGGAGGGCCAGCGCCGGGCGCCTCACACCGTGCCCTCCAGGCCCCGCCACTGTAAGGCGCTGGCTCCGCGGGCCTCGGGACCCGCGGGTTTTGCACACGGCCCGACCCCACTCCCACGCGGTCGCACGTGACAAAAGTGAACACCTCCAAGCGTCATTTTCTTGGGCTTCAAAGACGGCAGTCTCTTGCACAAGTAAATACTGAGTCACTGCTAAGAGCAGAATGAGCTGTTAAGTTCTATTTGCTGCTTTCCTCCCCAGGCTCCTAACAGAGCACAAGCTAAACAAAGAAAAACAGCTCTCCGCCGACGAAATGACATTCAGCAGGTAGAATCATTTCTCTGGGCACTTCTCACATCAGTGATTTGCTTCTCCAACATTGGCAAATATTTGCCACTTACGTCTTTCACGTGATGGGAAGATAATACAGCCCCGTCTTCCAAGGCTCTCTTAAATGCCGTGTACAAACAGGCAATTCACTGGCTGTGTTTTCTCCTGCCACTAAATACAAATCCAGTAATTGTTTCACTTTTGAAGCTTTGGTTTTTGCTTCTTGGTGTCAGATCTGACACTCAGCTGGCACACCGAAGCGAGAGCGAGCTCGGAAGGTCACCAGCCCAACGAAACGACCTCACTTGTACAAGGTAGTCCTCATCCTGCCGGTACACGCTCTCTGCCCACAGGTCGTGGGAGCGCTGTGTCCAAGCAGGACTTGTGTCCCCACAAGCCGGGCCGTGACGACGTGCGGGAGAGGCTGACGGGGCTCCGACCCTGCACGGCGCTGCACCTCCCGCCAGCCCCTACCTCGTCTGCCCGGACCACCTCCCCGCCGCCGACTGTGAGATGCCGCTCAGGGCTCCGGGGGGCTCAGTCAGTTGAGTGTCCGACTTCGGCTCAGGTCAGATCTCACGGTTCGTGTGCTGACAGCTCAGAGCCTGAAGCTGCTTCCGATTCTGTGTCTCCCTCTCTCTCTGCCCCTCCCCTGCTCATGCTCTGTCTCTCTCTCTCTCTCTCTCTCTCTCTCAAAATAAATAAATGTTTTTAAAAAACCGAAAAGAAAAAAGAAACCGCTGAACTCAACCACAGGAACATGTGCAAACCGCCCTGACCCGTCAGCAACCACACAGCGAATGTCAGGGCTCTGAAAATCAATAAAGGGAAGCGGGCCAGCACAAATGAACCAGAACAAGGCACTGACCGCACCGGGCAGCACTCACGCCGCGCGGCACGCTCCTTGGCACTTTGCAGGCATCAGGCCCTGGGTCAGCACACCGGCACCCCCAGCGCAGGGCTGGGCCCACGAGGACTACGGGGCAGTGCCAGCTCGATCCCTCGACACCCCCACCCTCCCTCGGACTCAGCCTACCCACCCTGCCTCCAGGGCACAGCACGTGACTAAGGCACCTACTCAAACCCCAAGACCGGACTCCATCCCGCCAGGTGCCGCCACCACGCCGCCCAGCGGCCGGGCTCCCCTCCCCACACCCACTCCCGGGTGCTCTCTGAGTGGCCCAGTCTCTAGCACGGGGTGAGGACCGCGGCTCTGAACGGCTGTCCCCGAGCCCGCTGACAGCAGTGACAAGGCGCAGTGACACGTCCTGGGCACCGCAGCCCGGCAGGCCGCACAGCAGAGCACCGGCCGGCGCTCCGCCAGCACACGCACGGGAGGTACCGCGTGAAGCTCAAAGGCGTGAGTGAGCAGCGTCACCACGCGTGTGGGAAAGAAAACTCGCTGTGCAAATGTGCGGGCGACAAAGTCTCTCTCTAGAAGTTACCTCTGAACTAGCAAAGGAAAAGAGGGCCTTTCCGGGGAAGAGCTGACGGACGCCATCTAACCCAGCGGCCGGGTCTGACTCACCGTCCTGACGGGACGAGCCGGCATGGTGGCCTCCCGCCATGGCTTCGGGATCGCAAACCTCTTCGGGGACGTCCCTGCCAAGGCCTGGCCCAGGTCTCATCGGGAGCCAGCGGGCACCTCGACACCCGGGGGCCCGGCGCCGGGCGGGGACACTGCAGACGGCGCAGGAGGAACATGACAGCCGGCGCGTCAGGGGGACGACAGGCACGACTTGAGTGGGGGCCGAGGCCGAGACGGGAAATGTCCCGACGGACAGCACTGCCGTGCTCACGCCCAGAGCCTGCGCGCCCGGGACACACGCAGGGCCGTTCTCAGGAGGAAAGGGGCACAGTGTGCCCAACGGACTCACACTCACACATGCGGGAAAAACACACACACACACACAATGAAAATGGGGCAAAATGCAAGCAGCTGGTGAATTAACATGGGAATTACCTGTACCAACCTTGCAACTTTTGTGTAACTTTGAAATTACATCAGGAAAGAAAGTTTAAAACCTCTCGTGCCAGGGCACGCGAGGAGGCAGGGGCGGGGAGGAGAGGGACTCTCCGCTGCATGGCCTTCGGCGCTGCGTGAAGGTGTGAGGCGTACATGCCCAGAGCAATCAATAAAACAAACACAAAACCCGCCGCGAAGAACCCTTCTGGCCCAGAGGAGGCCCCTTGGTGGGCAGGGCCTCGCGCGTCCAGGCTCCGCCCACCCGGCCTCCCCGGCCTGGGGCCCAGCGCGTGCCTCGTGCGCCACCTGCTGGCCGAGCGGGACACCGCCCGCCCTGGGGCCGCCCTGGCCCTGCCAGGCTCCAGTGTCTCATGACCTTGGCCGTGTCCCACCTTCCCCTCGCGGTGGCCCCCCACAGAGACGAGATGTGCGCACGAAAGCTCGCAGGCAGCAGACGAGGGGGTTCCGCGGAGGGGCTTAAAGCAAAAGCCTCGGGGCCTGGCTGCAGAGCACCCAGCTCTCGGGCCCTCGAGAAGCAGACGGGGAGTGCAGCGCCCCCTGCTGGTCCGCCCCCTCGAGGCGGCCCAGGGCCCCCCAGAGCACTCACAGCCTGCCACACCCCACACGGCTCGGCCCCAGAGGGAAGGTGCAAAGTCAGTCAGCAGCCGCACGCCCGGCGAACCCGGTGAAGCCGGGGACGTAGACCCAGCTGGTCCTGCGGAGCAAGCCAAGAGCAGCTCCAAGAGGCCAAGGCAGTTCCCCTGGGGCGCAACAGGGACAGGCCGCAGCACGCCGGATCGGCCGCCCGGGAAGCTAAGGCGCGCCGCAGAGGGACGACGCCCATCCTCGGGACTAGCTGGCCGGAACCACAACGCCCCCTCGGGAGCACAGCCACCCGCCCCCACCGGCGGGGACTCACCCAGGTCCGTGTTGGGGCCGGCCAGAAGCTGCTTGAACTTGTCGAGCCGGGAGGCCTCTCTTTCACTCAGTGCTGAGCTGCTGAGGGTGCTGGGGTCAGCTGTCCCACTGAGTGTGACAGTCACCGAGTGTGGCAGAGACTGGGACCTGTGCAGAGGGACAGTGTCGCTGGCACTTTCTGCAGGGAGACAGAGAGAGGGAGAGAGGAGGCAGGGGGTGAGGACGGTCTCCTGCACGCCCAGCCGCACTCCCGACGCAGAAGCCACCCCCTGCGCCACTCTCCCGGGGTGAGTGCCACGGCCCCACAGCTGTCCCCTCCTCCGCCACCGCGCAGCGCAGACCCAGCTCTCCTGAGCAAACGGAACCACCGCACGCCCTCAAAGCTCAGCCACCTCACCAGTGACGCGGACGCACCCACGCAAAGGCAAATGAAGATGACCAGAAAAGCCTGGACCCACGGTCAGGGTCCCCCCCTGGAGTGCCAGGCGACACGGCCGAGGGCCGGGGATGAGGGTGCTGGTGGGTCCCCCAGCCTGAGCACGGAAGGAAACCGAGGCACACGTGGAGGGAACGAAGCCACGAAGGCACGGGGGACTCTGAACGCCCTGGCTCTCCCCACGCCCGTGGGGGGCGTGGGGCCGGGACCTTCACCCGGAGAAAGCCCAGGAAGAGCCCGCTGCTCGTAGGGGAGGGCAGCGGCCGCGGGCCTGCCAGCCCTGCCAGCCCTGCCCCAGTGCCGTCGACCACCACGCACGGAGGCCCAGTGACCCTGCGGCCGGGAGGCCCAGGACCAGGGTGAGACAGAGCAAGCCGGGATCGGGAAGAGCCGCAGGAGAGAGCCCGAGGCCCAAGGGGCCGCTCAGAGAGCCACCAGGACGACAGGGGCCCACGGGCAGATGGCAGGGACGGGCCGCACACCCCCAGGTCTAAATACCACCGAGCGCTCACACCTTTCAAAACTGAAATTCAAAGCAGAGGGAAAAATAAACTGCAGGAAAGGGGGCCAGGGACCCACCCGTGAGGCAGGCAAGCCGGCCCCGGGCAGCGGCAGGGGGGTCCCCAGGGTCCCCCACTCCCGCAGGGCCAACGCATCACCCTAAAACCGTGGACGGGGAAGGCTTCGCACAGAAACCCTCGGGCCACGGAGCAGCAAGGCGACCCACCGCCTCTGGGCAGAGTCCGGCCCAGTGAGGCTTCCAGAAAAGCCTACAGACGTGAGAACTGAGAGCACCTCCCGGCCCCTCCTCAGGGCTGAGCCGGTCCCTGCAGGAGGCGTCCCCGCTGGCCCCCCTCGGGAGGGCTCTGCAGGGGAACGGGGGGGGGGGGAGGGAGTGGCGGGATCCTCAGACCCCAGACCAGGGGGCGGTCAGCACGCAGGGGGATGGTCAGCACAGGGGGACAGTCAGTGCAGGGGGACGGTCAGTGTAGGGGGCGGTCAGCGAGCAGAGGGTGGTCAGCACACAATCCATCAGTCACAGAAAAGTCCCAACCACTTGGGGAAACCCTACCCGGATTTTCATGTTTAGGCTCAAATACTTTGACATTCACCCTATTTTAGAAAAAACAGTTTAGATTCTAATATGCAAACTGATTAAATGAACTAATTCGCCACATTCTCACCGAAGGAGACCAGTGGCTTTTCAAAGTTGATCAAGTCGTGGGAAGGGTTTGTGAAGACCAGACACGGTACGCCAGCCCCGTGGGCACCGGCGGGGTCGCCTGCGGCTGCCCGTGGCCACCTCGAACCAGCACGCGGGGACAAGAGCCTGGAGGGGGGCCAGTGAGTGTGGGGCTGGCCCTGTGCCCCCGGTGCCTGGCCCCACTCCCTCACCTTCTCAGAAAGACACCCAAACGGCCTGATCTGAGACTCCGCCCCCAGGTCCAGCCTGCCCTCAGGACCATGTCCCGCCTCTATTTTGACCTATGGCACTTGTCCCCTCCCCGCACGCTCCATGCTTCCTTACCGACCCCGCGAAGGTCAGTGTCTGTCCCCTTCACCGGAAGACGCTCCAGGCAAGGCCTTCCCCAGGGCCCCCACGCCCTGAGAGCGGTCCCTGACCCATGCCGTCTCACATTACAGACCCCCCGAAACCCAGAGAGCACCGGTACCGAGAGCAACCTCCAGAAAGGCCACGGAGCACCAGGCACAGGGTCCAAGCCACGCGCTGACCTCATCCTGCAGTTTATAACCTGAACTCGGCAACCCCAAACCCCGGACCCCACCCGCCCCCACGTGTACGTGACCCGGGGCAGGGGCTGGGGGGATGGCCAGAAGCTGGGCCAGAAGCTGCCAAAGGAGGTGCATCCCCCGAATGTGCGAGGGGCCTGGCCCCCAGCTGGGAACGTCACCCCTGAACGCCGGGGGCACGCTGAGGGAGGGGGGGCTCCCCTGGGGCCTTGAAGCCACGCCCCCTGCCCCTGCACTTGGGGGAGGAGCGCTGGGCTGGAGGGGAAGGAAAGCCCCCCACCCCCACCCCCGGGCCCACGGGGAGCTCCGGCCGCCGGAGCGGAACCCTCCGGTCTCCCCCAGGACAGGACTCGCCCCTCCCCCTCGGCGCCCGCACCCCACCTGCGGGACAGGACGCTTGGCTCTCGCTGACGGACTTCACCAGCCGGACGTCACCGCTGGGCGCCGCCGGAGGCTCGGGCGGCGCGGGGCGCTCCTGCCGCCGGCTGTGGTTGCGCAGCACGC
>NC_043709.1:2791347-2798507 GCF_006229205.1 Suricata suricatta
GCAGGGTGCGGCCCAGGGCAAGGCCGTGGGGACCGCGTGAGCCAGGCCCTCCCGCAGCAGCTCAGGGGGCGCAGCGCCGGCTCTCCCGCACAGGCTCCCTGACCTCGGGCGGGGCCTCCGCGCGTCCTTCCTGTCTCCCCCCTCAGGAATCCCGGGGACCAGAGGGCCGCAGGCCCCCGAGAGCGTGTGGACAGCAGCCTGGGTCCAGGCCTCACTTACGTGCCGTGTAACAGTGGGTCGAAGGGGGGGTGCTGGGCGCCATACACATGCTGGATGCTGTTTGAGAGAGAAGGAAAAGCGGTTAGCGCCTCTTCGGCGTCCCCGAGAGCCCACCGCCGCCTCAGGAACAGGACAGTCCCCAGCAACCCGCTCGTGAGCCTGAGGGCAGCCGCGCCCGACCTGCTGCCGTGGGTCCCCACAGGATGGATGGTGCCACACACGCCCACACGCACAAACAACAGGGCCCACAGCAGCACGGGGGCCTGGGCACCGCTGGTGAGGAGGCCGCTGGGTGCCGGGAGCCCCGCTGATGTCAGGCAGCCTCTGCTCCCCGCCCGGCCCCCCCAGCAGGACTTAGCCCTGATGACCAAACGCCCTTCTGAAAATTCTCGCTCGGTACCATTTCGTCTAAAAACAAAACGTGCAATTACAAAGAGAAGATAAATGTAGTGTTAGGGGGGCGCCGGGGGGCTCCGTCGGGTGAGCGTCCGACTCCGGCTCAGGGCGTGATCTCACAGCTCGTGGGTTCGAGCCCCGCGTCGGGCTCTGTGCCGACAGCTCGGAGCCTGGAGCTGCTTCCGATTCTGTGTCTCCCTCTCTCTCTGCCCCCTCCCCCCTGCTGATGCTCTACCTTTTCCAAAAATAAACGTTAAAAATTTTTCAACTTAAAAAATGTAGTTTCTTAAAGACGTAACAGTTGGGGCTCACGGTTCATGGGGTCAAGCCCCGTTTCAGGCTCTGTGCTGACAGCTCGGAGCCTGGAGCTGCTTCCGATTCTGTGTGTCTCTCTCTGCTCCTCCCCCACTCCTGCTCTGTCACACTCTCTCAAAATTAAATAAACATTAAAAAAAATTTTTAATGTTAACAAAGACATAATAGTTTGTTATAAAAGTCTTCTGCTCACCAGACTAACCTGGGAAAACCGCAGGGTGGTCAGCTGAGCAGCCCCCACCCGCACCCCTTCCTCCTGGCAGTGGCCTTGTGACCAGTGCAGGCCCCTCCTGGTCTAACAGCACGGCCCGGCCCACAGCCGACCCCTCTCTCGCTGCCGGGACCCCAGATGCGAGGCCTCGAGACTCCTGGGCCTTCGTATCACGGTGAGGAGTAAGGTGGAGATGCAGAGCCACCCAGAAGGCGGCCGGGCAGGGGGTGGGGGAGAGCGCGGTCCCCCGTCCTCCCCTCGACTTCCGGCCACTAGCAGGGAGACGTCCATCACGTCCCCGTGCAGGAGACAGCCACCGTAACACTCCGTCACCACCTTGCCGCACAGAGCCCGACACGGGGCTCGGACCCGAGAACCATGAGATCATGACCTGAGCCAAAGTCGGACACTCAACCGACTGGGCCGCCCAGGCGCGCCTCATTTTTAAAAACAGAATCCAACCCTACCTCTTTCACCAAACAACACATCTTCCCCATGTCCTCACTATTCAGTTTACATAAATGCACCCATTTACGTCATCTGTGTACAGATACGTACAAAAACATACACGCGCCGTAGGAGACAGAACCGTGATAGCGAGCAGGGCACACGAGGTTTCTCGGCCGCTCCTTGTGAATCTGTAATTACGTCCAACGTGTAAAGGTTTTTAAAAGTCCCAACGGTAGAATGAGCCCCCGCTGACAGGTCCCTGCCCGCAGCTCCCGGGACAGCACCACCTCTCCTGTCACTGCCCGGCCCACACAGCGGCCCGGGACAACCAAATCCAGCCGACCTCACGGGACAAAGTGGTCTCCATGCTGGCTGGCTGTCTCCTCGGTTATTCGGAAGGTTACACAGTTTTTCAACACTTTTGTTCCTACTCGGTTTAGTAAACCACCTACTCAGACCCGTGGTCCATTTTTCTAACGGGGGTTCACCATCTTCTCACCGTTTACTGAAATCCTTTTTAGAAACAGAGGATTTCTTCTCTGTCATTCAGGCAATGTGGCTGGCCGAACCACGGCCCCTAAAGATGTGACTTCCGAATCCCAGAACCTGTGACCGTGTCCCTTCACGTGGCACAGGGGACTTTGCACGTGTGATCCAAGACACAAACGCTGGGTGTGGCCTGGGCTGGCCGGTGGGCCGGGTCTAATCAGCAGTCCTTACAAGCCCGCCCACCCTCCGAGAGGGAGCAGACCGTGAAGAAAGCTCAGATCCAGGCCACGCTGCTCGCTGTGAAGATGAAGAAAGGGCCCGAGCCCAGGCATGGGGAAGCCTCTGGAAGCTGGAGAGGGTAAGGAATAACCTTCCCCCCACACCCTCCAGAAAGCCCTGCCAACACCTTCCTTTTAGCCCAGCAAGACCCACGTCGACTTCTGACCTCTGGAACCGTAAGATAACGCGTGCGCATTATAAGCCAATGGGCTCGCGGTACTTTGTCACAGCAGCAAGAGAAAACCAGAATACAGAACAGAACGGTGGCAGACAAGGTGACAACTCGCCCGCCTGGGTTATGGAAGCTCAAAGGTCTATGTGGTAAGTCAACCCCACTTCAATGCTTTACACAGGGACGGCTCTGCTCCGACTGCCCCTGACAAGACCCACCCCCAGGGGCGCCCGGGGACCAGCCGGCTGAGCGCCTGACACTTGATTTCAGCCCAGGTCAGGATCCCAGGGTCATGGGATCGAGCCCGGGGTGGGGCTCCTCGAAGAACATGGAGCCTGCTTGGATTCCCTCTCTCCCCTCTACCCCTTTCCCTCGCTCACACGCACGTTCACTAAGATTAAAAAAAGAGTGGGGGCGCCTGGGGGGCTCAGTCGGGTAAGCATCCGACTTCGGCTCAGGTCATGATCTCACGGTTCGTGGGTTCCAGCCCCACGTGGGGCTCTGTGCTGACAGCTCAGAGCCTGGAGCCTGTCTTCAGATACTGTGTCTCCCTCTCTCTCTGACCCTCCCCTGCTCACACTGTCTCTCTCTCTCTCTCTCTCTCTCTCTCTCTCAAAAATAAATAAAACATTAACAAAATTGTAAAAAGAGGGAAAACGGCCCACCCCTACTGCCTTAGCCCGTTGCGGGGATAACAAACATGCCGCACAGGGAGCGGCAGCTCGTAAACAAAGGCACTGATTCCTCGCCGTTCTGGAGGCCGGAAGTCCAAGATCCAGGCACTTCCAGGCTGCAGAAGGAGTCTTCTCGTTGTGTCCCCCAAAGGCCCCGCAGGGAGCTCCCTGGGGTGTCTTTTATAAAGGCCCTAAACCCGGCACAGTGGGGGGAGGCCTCCACCCTCAGAAACCCCCCCCATCCCCCAAAGGCCCCGCCTCCCAACGCCCTGGGGTCAGGGCTGCCCACGGGCTGAGGAGCGGTCAGCACCAGGCCTACGAGGCGGAGGCGGCTTGAATACTCCACAGGGTCCTCATTCCGCACTGCTGTGGTTTCGTTTCTCACCCTTAGGTTTTCAGTCACCTAGAATTTCTTCTATTTGCTACGTCCTCTGTAAGAAAACTTTCAGTAAAAGGAAAGAATCAGCTGCTCCGATGCCATCTGTTAAAACCCTGTGCTTTTCACCTCTGGCGTGAGGACACCGTCTTCGACAGACGTTATTTGATATTAGGCCATTTTCCCAGCCTTCCATCTGCTCCCCCATTCCTGTGGCACAGTGTTTCAATCACACAAAATATTCCCCCTTTTTAAAAGGGGCGCCTGGGGGGCTCAGTCGGTTGAGCGTCTGACTTCAGCTCAGGTCACAATCTCACAGTTTGTGGGTTCGAGCCTCACGTTGGACTCTGTGCTGACAGCTCAGAGCCTGGAGCTGCTTCCGATTCTGGGTCTCCCTCTCTCTCTGCCCCTCCCCCTGGCGCGCGCTCTCTCTCTCTCTCTCTCTCTCTCTCTCTAAAAAGTAAACACTACAAATAAGTTTTACATCCCCAGGCCTTTCAGCAGAACTTCTCAGGTGCTCAAGGTCCTGCTCGTAGCACGTCAGCACGTCATTTTGTAACCAGATACGGTTCCGCGGAACAGCATCCCAGGTTCCCGCGTTCTTGTTCGCATGGAACCTCGGAAATGCCAGCGCACTTCAAAAGTTTTCTGTAAGTCAGCTTAAGGGTCTTAGGAGTTTGCAGCCCAGTGTGCTTGTCTCTGCCTGCCCAGGACCCCCCGGGGCGCCCGCCACGGGCCGGCAGGACCTCGAAAACCTGATGCCGAGCGCCAGAAGCCGGGCACAAAACACCTATCACGTGACCCCAGTTACGCGATGTGTCGAGAACGGCAATCTACGGAGACAGAGAGCGGATTAGTGGTTGCTTGGGGCGGGGCTGGGGGTGACTGGGTGACAGTACAGGGCTTCCTTCTGAGGTGGTAGCACATTCTGACGCTGACGGTGACGAAGGTCGCGGAGTCTCTGGATGCAGCGCAGCACCGCTGAGCCTCACCCTTCCAGTGAGTGAACGGCGTCCTACGTGAACTTAAATGGGTGAACTACCTTAGATGTGAACCTCAAGAAACTCGTCAACGCAGCTTGCAGCCGGGTCTCTGGGGTTCTCTCCGGAGCCCAGCCCCCGTGCGCTGGAGAAATCCAGAGTCGCCACGGGGGGCCCACGTGGCAGCACCAGAGCCCAAGCCGAGCTGCGGTCCCGAGGGCGGCCGGCACCAACCGCGACAGCAGAGCGACCAGCCTTCTTCTGGTCTCCCTCCCAGCCTCCCTGTCCCTCGGGGACACCTCGGACGCCTGGAACAGAGATGAGCCACCCCCACTGCGACTGGTCCCAACGGACTCCTGGCCCCGACAAGCTCCTGCAGGGCTCAGCCGGGTAAGTGTCCACCTCTCGCTCTCGGCTCAGGTCGTGATGTCACAGTTCGTGAGATCAAACCCCACATCGGCATGGAGCCGGCTTGGGATTCTCTCCCCGCTCCCGCCCCCTCCCATGCTTGCTCACTCACTCGCTCTCTCTCTCAAAAATAAAGAAACATTAAAAAAAGGAAGAAAGTGTGCAGTCTTCAGAATCACACGGCCTGGCTTCAAGCCCCGGGCCCAGGAAGGACAAGGCAGCACAGCGCTAACCCGGTAACTGCTCTGGGCTTTAGTGCCCTCGTCCCAGACACGGGGCTAAGAGTGGGTAAGAAACGAGACGGCTGTGAGTGACAGCGGCCTGACCGCCAGAGTGACCCACAGACCGCACCAGCACCCCGTCTCCCCGCACCGCTCCCTCGCACCCCTGCCCACCGCGAGGCGTCATTCCACCACGCCCCGCCCTCCACCGGACGTGGGACACACCCCAGGGCAGCGCAGACACATGAATTCTGCATGGGCACTCCGTGTGTGCTCGCTAGGCAGAAACTGTTCCAGCAAAGTTCAAGCTCAGATTAAAAGGCATCACATTTTATCTTATTAAAATTGCATTTTCATCTGCTCTTGCAGAGCTGAAAAGAAAAACAGGCTTCAGCTAAAGCCGTTTTAAAAGACTAAGTAGCAGCTAACATTCCTACCTCATTTCACATAATGAAATTGTTCTCTAAAAAATATGCTAAGTATCCAACACACTGCTGAGCAAACTGCACGGCTTGGAAACACCGCAGGATTCGCTGCGTTAGAGGGGGCCCTGGTGATCCCTTAGGAAAAGCAAATTCACACGAAAACGCCACTCCTACACACACACCGTGGAAAACCCTGGCGAAAGGACACGAGAGACAGATTCCGCAACATCACTAATACTAAAAAGAAAAGAAAAATTGAAGAAAACCCTAGATATCCATTATCATGGACTGAGGGAGGAGCCACCCGGAACACGCACACGGGACGGCCAAAGGAGCCACAGCAGAGACGGGGAGCCACAGGCATCAGGACCGGAAACTTCCCACTGACGCCCGACTCGAATAGACACGGTATGACATCACTCGTAGAAAGTGTTTGCTTAGTGTTTATTTATTGTTGAGAGAAAGGCAGAGTGCAAGCGGAAAAAGGGCAGAGAGAGGCGGACACAGAATCGGAAGCAGGCTCCAGGCTCCGAGCGGTCAGCACAGAGCCCGACGCGGGGCTCGAACCCACGAACTGTGAGATCACCACCTGAGCCGAGGTCAGACACTCAACCGACTGAGCCCCATTTATAGAAAGTTTTTAAAAAAGGAAAATGGGGGCGCCTGGGTGGCTCAGCCAGTTAAGCGTCCGACTTCGGCTCAAGTCATGATCTCTTGGTTTGTCAGTTCAAGTCCCACATCGGGCTCTTGCTGGCAGCTCGGAGCCTGGAGCTGCTTCAGATTCTGTGTCTCCCCCTCTCTCTGCCCCTCACCTGCTCATGCTCTCTGAGTCTCAATAATGATAAACATTCAATCAAATTAATAAATAAGCAAAAACAGAAAATGAAACTTTGATACATGCGTGAGTGGTCAAAACTCCTACTGCAGGCACAGCAATGAAAACAAACTCAGAACAGTGACGGTGGCGGGTAGGGGTGAGTGGGGAGGGGGAAGCTGGGTCCAGGGACAGAATCCAGTGGCTTCAACCCGGTACGTGTGATGGCTTACTCCTCACGGTGGACGGAGGACACGGCGTGTCCCTGCCACCGAAAGGGCCGGGGGCGGAGCGCTCCTCACAGGTCAGTGACCACGTGACCCCGCACTTCCGCTCCAAGGACCGCAGCCCGGGGCATGAATACACCCGTCTGCACGAAGGAAGTCGTATTTCCGACAGCTCCAGATGCCGCCGGCGGTGAGCGCAGGGCTCGCACGGCCCCCACCATGGGGCACATCGGGTGACCGAGAGGCGTGTAGCACCCACACATGGCACGCACTCCGATGTGGACGGGCCAGGAGCACATGCTCCGTGGAGGCGGCCGCACCTCAGAATCCAAACGTGAGAAACATCCAGAAGAACTTCTACAGGAACGAGTGTGTGTGGCTGCCGGGGGCGGGGGCGGGCTCCTGTGCACGCGAGGCTGGCGCTCAAGGTCAGGGTGGCGATGGCCGTACTCCGTGAAGACAAGAACACTGGCTGCGCACTTGGAGAGGGTGAAACACAGGACA
>NC_043709.1:2798607-2809416 GCF_006229205.1 Suricata suricatta
AACTCAGCCTCAAACCAGACAGTGAGAGGAGGATGGATCTGTGACCAGCAGGCAACAGCAGGAGCCACGGCTGTATTTTCTGGGCGATGGGCATGAATCCCGATGACCACACGACCCGGCAGCCAGGAAGGACCCGGGAAGGAAGAACAAGAACTAACAAAGCGTCACCAGGTCCGACCCTGTGACCCGACCAAGGCTCCCGTCCAGGCGAGAGAGATGGCCCAGACACGGTGGAGAGACACCAGGGGTGGCAGCCGGAAGGGAACCTCCCCAGCCCCCCAGTTCCCAAGAGCACACCCCTCCGGCATGGGGCGCGGGGGCCACCGCTGGAGGCCACCAGGCGGGGAAGGCAGGCGGCGAGGACCGAGGGAGGCGGAGGCTCCCTGCAGGCAGGAGCGGGCAGCGAGGGCCGCCGCTGGCGGGTGAGGCCCCAGGTGAGGACGGGCTGGAGACACCGGTCACACGGGGGAGGCCCAGATAAGGCACGGGGCCCCTGCCGTCCACACCGGCTCCTCAGGGCTCAGCCCGTCCGCCTTCAGGACACGCTTCGGGGGAAGTGTAACGAGCACCAGGGTGGAGGAGAGTCCGCGGGCCCACAGCCAGGTGCTCCGGGCCTGGTCAGCCATGGTGGAGAGCACACCAGGGCTGCAGAGATGCCAGGGCGCCAGGGCCAGCCCGTGCCTGCTGCCGCCTCAATGGTGAACAACCACCAAACCACCGGTAAGAGGGCCCCGAGCCCCAGGCCCAGCCCAGAAGTCAGGAAGGAAGGAAGGACCCCCTACACCAAGGCCTCAGCTCTGACACAAAACGGACAGAATTGGGCCAGAACAGCATCTTCTCAACCAAAGCTTAAAACAGCAGTGGGTGGGGGCGCCTGGGGGGCTCAGTCAGGCGTCCGCCTTCGGCTCAGGTCATGATCTCACGGCTCGTGAGTTCGAGCCCCGTCTCAGGCTCTGTGCTGACAGCTCGGAGCCTGGAGCTGCTTCTGATTCTGTGTCTCCTTCGCTCTCTGCCCCTCCCCCATTCTCACTCTTTCTCTCAAAAATAAACAAACATTAAAAGTTATATAAATAAATTTAAAAAGCTGTGGGTGACAACAGCCCTGAGCCAGTGACGTGTGAGAGAAGAGAAAAGTTCAGAAATGCCCTGAGCGTCAGGAAGTAAAGGACAAACCCCATGACCGCACTGCGGTGACACGCTTCCCGGGGCGCAGACGTGGAGAGTCAGCAGGCAGGTCAGGCCGCCGGCCCGTGCTCAGCACCCCCTCCGCTCACCAGCAGCTTTCTGAAATATGAACTAAATTAGCAACTGACTTACCGTTAGGCTGATGCTCACACACACAGTGATGTTCCCCGGGTTTATAAAATATTCAGAAGACGTAAGTTTTCCAAGGAAATTAACCTCAGAGGCTTCTGAGGAGAATGGGTGAAGCACCATTATCACCACGGCAGACACTGTCCCTCCGCCCACAGCACAACCTGAGACCCCGTCCCGCGGAGGGAACGGCGGGAACACGCGGCCCCCGGACCCGGACCAGAGCATCTCCGGCGCTGTCCCACCACTGACGACCGCACCATCCTGCCTGACAGTGACGTTTACCTAGTCCGCAAACTCTCGGCCATCTAGTGCCCCCACAGGGCCATGAGCTCCCTGAGAAAGGGACAGGGACCTGCCAGGAGACCAGGGCTGTGGCCCTGAAACCCAGCAGGGACCTGGGCCAGTATTGAGCCAGTCAGCAAGCTGCTTCGTGGACGTCTCTTGAAACCGGTCTTGGAAATGAGCACGTTTACAATAACATTTTCCTTCACAAGAGAACAGCGACGTGTGAACTCATGGGTACAGAGAACAGGCTGGTGGCTGTCAGAGGCGGGGGAACCGGGGGAAGGTGTGCAGAAGGTTCAGTCTCCTGGTGAGAAGATCGGGGAGCCCTGGGGACATGGCGTCCAGCACGGGGACTACACCTAACACCGTGTCACATAACTGGAAGTTGCTAAGACAGTAAGTCCTCAAAGCTCTCATCACAAGAAAAACAGTCTGTAACTGTGTGTGGTGTCCAACGCTAAGGACAGACTGGTGATGGGTTCACAGCGCGCGCACGTGCACACACACACACACACACACACACACACACACACACACACACCTGTGTCAAATCAGTACGTCCCACGCCCGGATCATCATATCCTTAGAACACAGTATCACACCCCCACGATTTCTCCACCAAAGCAGAAGCGTGTGTTTATTAGACACAGAACGAGCACAGAGAAGGCCTTGGCCCAGCAGGAACGGGCAGTGCGGCAGCGCCCCCTGAGCCCCATTCCCCCACCAGGCTCCTCGCTGCTGCTCCCCTCAACGCTGCCCGGGCGTGGCCTCCAGACTCGCCGGAGAGCCCCTTTGCTCCCTCCACCCGCCACGCCACCACACCCCCTTTCCCGCCAGCCTGTCGGGACCCTTCCTCGAGTTCCTGACCTCCCCTCCCCACGCCTGCCTTCCTCCCTCTCCTGCCACCACTCACCACCCCTAAACGGTTCTCAAACAGCTGCCTCGAGGCACCACTGCCAGCCCAGCCACAGGCTCCCCACCTCGCATTAACGGGTCCACCACAAAATTTGGCTTTGCCCCGATGGCCATACCTCACACCCGCTTCTCAGTGTCCAGCCCTGGGCACCCAGCGCCAATCAGGCAGGAGAGCGGACGAGCGCCCCGCCCCCTGCACCCCTTCACGCCCTCCCTGGCCCCCTGCCATCCCCACCGCCCTGAATCCCTGAATCGGGGCTCCGTTTCTTCTCCCAACCAAGTCACCAACTCCTTCTGCGACTTAATCTCCGCGAGTGGCAATCCAAGGACCCAAGGGCACCCTCACCTCCTCCCTGGAGCACGCCACCCACATTTGGTCCGTCTCCACGCCCCCCTCGACCCTGAAACCTTTCCCATGTCTGCACCCTCCCCTCTGTCACTATCTGAGCGGGAGCTGCAGCAGCCGCCCCACGGCCTCTAGCTCTGGCCTCGGCTCTGCCAGTAGAGGTCGGCTTCGCTCCCAGCCTAGCCTTCCCGTTGCCCTCAGGGAACCTTCCCTGCACCTCCCCAGCCCGCGCCCCACACGGCTGCCCACCCAGGGCTGGGGCCAACAAACCTCACCCGGGGCCAGCAAACCCCCTCCACACACTCCGTCTGCTTGTCCACCCCGTCGGCCAGGTCCCTGCTCACAACACTCTCTCCTGTCCGCCCTTCCCCCACCCGGGCCCTCATTCAGGCCACCTCCCTGCCAAGGCTGCCCCGGGCCCAGTCTACAGAGTGCCCCCAAGCCACGTAAGGGACTGACGGAAGTGACGGTGCCTCCCGAGCCCACGCACTTGAACCATCAGGCATTTTGAATCTGACGGAGCTGTCACATTCCACAGAGAGAGCACCATCTCTCAGAACGGGACACCAGCAGGCAGCACCCGCTGACCCGCTCGCGCACCCCCCGGTGCCTGAGCAACCCTGTCACAGCCAAGGGACGTCAGGATGGTTCACGAAGTCACATCTGGCCGAGACGTAAAATGCCACTATGGCTCTAGTGACTGGTTTTGCAACAGAAAACAAATCCAAGAGAGGGCATGATTCTAAAGAGCAAACAACACGCAGCCCACAGCCGCCATGCCGTCACCGGCCGCCCCACACCACGGCAGCTGGAGCTAAGAGTGACCTCGGCTGCCATCCGCAGAGGCAGCCAACCCTCCACACAGGGGAGGTGGTGCTCGTCCCCCGCCCCAGCGGCACCAGGGACAGTCCCGCCGACGGGCCGGCCTCCCCACCTGCAAACAGGCTCACGAGGAAACCAGAGAAGCAGGCGAAGCAGCACCCTGGAAGCTGCGTCCGGCCACCGAGGTCCCCGGTGGCACCGAGGGACCCGTCCCCTTTCCGAGACCCCGTCCTCTGCCCTACCCCGCCACGCACATCGAGCGTGACGCTCTGACGATGCCAGTCACCCTGGGTGAGGAGCTCACACGGAAGACAGGAACTAGACGCGGTCTGTGTCCTCTGGGCGTAAGCTTTAGCGCCTGCACGCCATGTTCTACTTTTTTGTTTAGTGCAAACATTTACCGAAAGGGCCACGTCAATCAGCAAGGGGTAGGCGGGAGCAAGGGGAGAGCACTACACGGCACATTTAAGAACTGATCAAGATCATCAGGAATTTTTTTTTATCATTTCTGACCTCACTTAAAATGAACCTGTAAGAGTCCAGATTCGCTACAGTAGGCAAATATGTATTCACATCAAATTTATTTTTCAAAACATTTCCAGACAAAGTAACGTGACACAGGACCACTAAGAAACAGGCAAAACCCCCCGCCGCTGGTGCTTCCAGAACTCTGCACAGCAAGACCCTCTCCACTTAGAGGCGGAGAGACCAGAGAGACCACGCCCCCGGGCACAGACTTTCTGCAGGGCACACTCCCAGGCCCCTTGCAACATGGAAAAAGAGGAGTAAGGGGCATCGGCCCAAACAGCCACTTCAAAAATACAGGTGAGGACGGGGCGCCTGGTGGCTCAGTCAGCTGAGCGTCTGACTTGATTCTGGCTCAGGTCGTGATCTCACGGTTTGCAGGTCTGACATAGGGCTCTGCACTGACAGCTTGGAGCCGGCCTGGGATTCTCTCTCTCCCTCTCTCTCTGCCCCTCCTGTGCACACACATGCTCTTTCTCTCTCTCTCTCTCAAAATAAACAAATATTGAAAAAAAATGCAAACAAGGAAATAAACCGGTTTCTAAAAACAGAAGAGAGGGGGCGCCTGAGAGGCTCAGTCGGTTGAGCACCTGACTTCATGAAGTTCAAGTCATGATGTCGCGGTTCATGAATTCAAGCCCCACATCAGGCTCCTTGCTGCCACCATCAGCACCGAGCCCACTTCAGATCCTCTGTCCCCCTCTCTCTCTGCCCCTCTTCCACTTGCACTGTCTCTCAAAAATAAATAAAACATTAAAAAATAAATGAACAAACGTAAAAACACACGCGAGAGCTGGTCAGGGCAGCAGCTCAGAGCTTCTGGGAAAAGAGGCAGGGCCTCCCCCGGGGTCTCGGACCCAAGAGCGCACGAGGCGCAGGGAGGGATGTCCCAGCTCCGACCCAGCCCTTCGGGGCTAAGCACACTCCGCGGAGGCTGCCGGAGAGGGGCCCGCCCGCCCCCCCAGGACAGGCGGAGTTGCCCCGTGCCCACTCAAGGGCAGGACTGGGCAGGGGCGGGTGCGGAGGGCTCCCCTTCCCACCCGACACCCCCAGCACACGTCTCTGATCCTCCCGCTCCCCACGCAGGGGCTCCTCTGTGGCCGCTGTGACAAACTCCCGCAACAGCGGCTTAAATCATGTTTATCGTCTTCACGCCAGGCGGTCAGCAGTCCGCGGCGGGGCCGCCAGGCTAACGTCCAGACGCCGGCCACAGCGCTCGCTTCTGAGTGCTCCTGGGAGAGTCCCTTCCTGCTGGCAGAACCCAGCGTCTGGTGTCTGGTGTCTCGCAGCTGCAGGGCCAGGGCCCCCTGCGGGGTAAGGAGAAGGCAGCGCCTCTGCGAGAGGCCACGCCCCCAAGCTCGTGGCCCCGCCCGCCGTCTCCAAGCCAAGGCAACTGCAGACCCGAGTTCATCTCCTGTTGACTCTGAGCACTTCCAAGAGCTCACTCCTTTCCACCGGGCCCATCAGGTCATCCAGAACAATCCGAGGTCTCCAGCTCAGCTGACCCACACCCCTCACTCCCCTCTGCCATGGGACCTGGTTCCAGGGAGGGGCACGTGGACACCCCTGGGGACCACTGTTCTGCCAACCACACCCCAGCCCTCTGGCCAGAGCTGTGCTGATCACCTCACCCCCCCAACACGGAGGCTACCAGAGGATCCTGGGAGCCCCACCTGCAGCCTGGGACCTGCACCTGGCACTCAGCTCCACCCGCAGCCCCTACCCTCCCGCGCCCTCCCGCACCCTCCCATGCCCCCTCCTCAAGGATGGTGAACAGGACCATGGTGCCACCCTTTGCTGCTTTCTCACGGGTCCTGTGATCAATACCCCACTCTTCTCCACAGCCTCCCAAGCCCTGCACACCTCCCAACCCTCATCTCAGTGCTCCCCTCCTGGCGTGCTCCTCCCCAGCCCCTGGTGTCCCTGCAGCGCGTCTGCCCCCCACCTGCCCCCCTGCATCTCTCAACTTAGGCAGGAGCCTCCCGGGAGGGTGTGGCCCTCCACCAACGCGAGGTCCCGCTCACCTGCGTACACGCCCCAAGGATGACCTTCTCAGCACTTGGCCCTGAGCGAACTGATGTGCCGTCTCCCTCACCCCATGGCCCGAAGCCACCTCTCCCGGCTCAGTGCTCAGCGTGGCGCTTGGCACACGCTCTGGATGAACGGGTGATCCCAACAGCTCCTCCCCTCAGCTGGCGAGTGACGGTGGCCCGTGAAGGTGATGGCGGAGCTTGTGTGTGCCTGGCTCAGGGACTCCTCGGGCCGTGGCAGCCGGAAGCTGAAAGTCGTCAGAGCCACAGCACCACACCGCCCTCTGCCTCAGCCCCGCCCCAGGCGCCCACAGCCTGGCCACATCCACAGGGGGCCCTGCCTGCCGCCATGGCACTCACAATGTCCCCTTCCCAGGCCCCGGCGGCCCGCACAGAGAACACACCAAGCACAGCCTCGCCGGGACGGCAGGCACTGGCCCCATGCCGAGAGGCCGCCTGGGTTCTGTGCCCAGTGTGCTGGGATCTCGTCCTGGTGTTTCCCGAGAAGTGTGGCGGGAACGCCGACCACAACCGCAGGAAGCAACGGCCGCTCGGGAGCCCAGTGAGTGGACGGCCCCGGAGAGTCAGAGACCAAGCGTCCTGTGATTCCCTCGTCCACCTGCTGATCCCTACGGTGCCCCCGTCATCTCTCACCCGGACGCTCTCAACAGCCTCCTGACGGGTGTCCCCGCTGCAGCCCTTGCCCCCCGAGCCCCTAACCTACCCTCCACCCAGCAACCAGAGCGACTCTGCCAGACCAGAGGCCACTCCAGCTGCCCCTCAGCCATGACCCTCCAAAGTGTCCCACCCTCAAAATAAGAGACTGAAAGCCCACATCTCTACACTGTGACCACGAGACCCACCCCCACCACCATCCAGACCTTGTGGCCCGTGACTCTCCCCTCCTCCCTTGGCGACAGTCGCCGGGCCCCCTGCTCTTCCCAAACCCAGCGGCGTCGCTCCTGACAGGGGCTCCGCGCTCACTCGCTCTCTGCCTGGCCCACGGTCCCCCAGCCTCCCGGGGGGGTCTGGCCCCTCACCTCCTGCAAATCTTGCTCAAATGCTGCCTCCTCGGTGCGGGCTTCTCCGGCCACCTTCCCGCTAAGACCCCTTCCCACCCCTCTCCCCGCCTGCCTCCCAAGGGTCCGTCCCAGTCCCTGCTCTGCATTTCGGTGACCGTCACCACATTCTCGGGGTAACTCTCCCCCCAACGCAGTCATGGCATTTATTCTCCGCCCTTCCTGCTCCACCGCAAGCTCGGAGAGAGCAGAGTCAGATCCGCTGTGGTCACCGCGTGTCCCTAGCACCTGGACCTGGTAATGGCACAGTGTCAGTTAAACAAATACCTGGTGCATCAATACCTGTTCAAACTCTCAAAGCGGGTCCAGGAGGCCTTCTCTCGTGCTCACCAAAGAGAATCAGACTAGTCCCAACCAATCTGTGCCTGGAGGTCCCAGTCACTTAGGCCTAATCCAGCTTCATCTGGTTACACGTGCAGAGACCGAGAGCCCCGGGGTGACCCGGCCTGGTCAAAGTCACACAGAGATTAACAGGAAGAAAAGGCTAAATCCCGGGCCACAGAACCAAGTCAGAGGTCCTTCCGCCACCGCAAACGTCCCGCCTCATCCAGAAGAGAAATCTCTAAGAAAGCACCAGCCAGACGACCCACAGCCCACGGTGCGCAGAGGACAGGGGGTCTGCTGGCAAGACCCCTCCCAGGCGCTGAGACCCCAACCAAACCACTCATTCCCTCGAGGTTAATCGGAAGGTGGTCTGACTCAACCCCCATCGCTCAGCACTAACGATGCAAAGGGGAGTAAGGCGCGCTCCTGAGACTCCCAGAGCCCACGGTCTGGAGAAGAGCACGCACGCACACCAACAACCCTGGGTCTGGTGCACAAAATGTCTAGTCCAGACCGCACAAAAACACGCAAGGCTTTATGAGGAGGTACACTGGAGGCGATCTTGGAAAGTTAAGAAAATAGGCCAGGCAAAGGGAGGAAACGAAGGGAACGGACATTCTGGTTCGCGCTGACGGTATGAAACTGACAAGGCGTCACACGGCACGTACACCAGGAACCCGAAAGTCCGTCCGCACCGCTGAGGGCCAAGGTCAAAGCAAGGAAGGCCTCAAGATGAGGCTCAAGAACTGGGCAGGGGTCAGATCATGAAGGGCCTTATTCTGCTCCACCGCATAGCACTTCAGAGGATACAACCAAGGGCCTGCACCCAAGCCTGCCTCAGGGGGCATCAGCTGGAGGACAGAGCACGGTTCTGGAACTCTGCCACACCAGGGAGGCGCAGCACCAAACGGCCTGGTGGCCACTAAGCGCTCGGTGACACCGCCCACTATTGTCACAAGGATGTATGAGAAGAGGGTGATGACAAAAGAGTGTGAAGGGCCGTGCTGTGTAAATGAGTCCCTAACAGCTCTGTATCCGGTCCTGAGTCTCTTCTTCCTGCGCTGGGCTTCCCTCGTGTCACGTCCACACTCAAAGAGCGAGACAATCGGGGGAACCGCCGACGGGGCAGGCAGAGCCCCGGGACTCCGCCAGGACCTCGGACAGCGCTGCGCTCCTGCAGGCAAAGCCCAAGTGTGTGGCAAGGGGTCACCACAGGACAGTGGGCCACTGAGGGAAGAGGACAAGCCTGTGCGATGGCAGCAGCGCCAGAGCAAGGCCACGGAGGCACGGGGCACAGAGGGGCCGGGCAGGCCTTTCCAGGGGCGCCCACCTCTCCTGGGTGCCCAGCCCTCCACACCGACAGCCTCTGACAGTTCAAGGCCCCACTCCGGCTCTGTAACTCCAGCCAGGGAGCTGCTCCCCAAAATGCCTAAGAGCCAGCACAGCGCCCAAGCCCAAGGGACGTGAAAGTCTATCTGATAACACGCGGTCGCACGGAAGAAGGCCGAGGAGGACATGTTAGCTCTCTGCAGCCGACGCACCACAGCAGAAATCTACCCTGGCTGTCGGGGGGGCCTCAAGCCGACAATCAAGGGGCAGGCAGGCCCAGCCTCTCTCTAGAGGCCTCAGAGAAGGATCCTTCCTTGCCTCTTCCGGCTCCTGCTGGTTGCCAGGAAGCCTTGGCGTCCCCGGGCTTGTGGGCCCACGGCTCCCATGTCTGCCTCCATCTTCACATGCCATCTTCCGTGTCTTCTCTGTGTCCAAGCTGCCCTCTTCTTGGAAAGACACCAGTTGCTGGACTGAGGCTCAGCCTAATCCAGTCCAACCCCATTTTAACTTGACTACATCTGCAAAGATGCTACTTCCAGGTTCCCAATAGAGATGAATGTGGGGGGCGGGGGGAGACTATTGGAATCAACACAAGGACAAATTACTGAGCGACACAGTCATCAGTCCAGAGTTCAATCACCATTACGACTCCACACTGCAGCTCCAGGATTCTTACGGCTCAGCTGGCGGTTAAGAATCAGAGATTGTTCAGACTGAGGAAGACGCGAAGCCTCAGACCTAAAAGGGACGCACGGAGGTTCTCCTGCACGGGACTCGTTTCCCCTGGAGTTCTAGAGCATCTGTCTCCGCCACTACTGGGACCTCCTATTCTCGGCCATTCCAGAATTTTCACATCATCTCGGACCCTGGCCTTGGTTCTGACCACAGCTCTTCTATTCTCCAAGCAAGCCCAACGCTGGGAAGGAAAAGAGGGTCTCTGGCGTCCTCTGGTGACCCATCCGCCCAAGTCACTGGGTCTGAGCAGGAGTAACTCACTCCCACGAGCTCCCAAATCTAAGAAGTGGACGTTTCTGACGGAACACAGTGCACGATTCTACATCTCGAACAATGTCCACAACACTTACAAACGAGCTGTGCTTTTATATAAACGGCTCCGCTTGCAATCATTTGAACACAATTCCAAATTTTCAGCACATCAGACCTTAGTTTCCAAACAGAAAAAACCGTGTTCGGAAATCCTGAAATCTCCTGATCTCTAATTTATTTTCACCAGTGGCTGATTTTATCCCAGGCATTTTCCACGTCACGTCTTTACGTCCCCTGGGGCCCCGGCCAGGGATCAGTGACACGCCAACCAGGACTTTGGAGCTGTGCAGCCTCCAGGGTGCACCCAGGCCTTTGCAAGCACTTCAGTTGTGTGTGTGTGTGTGTGTGTGTGTGTGTGTGTGTGTTTCCATTTTTGTTTAAATTTGCTTCCTGCTGCTGACTCGAGAAAGGAGTTGGTTTTGAGGCAGAAAGTGGGATACGTGGGGATACGTGGAAATTCACAGAGAGTCCCAAATCCACTTGAGCAAATCCTTGCTCAAGGCAAAAGCAGCCGTCCACCAGAGAGACGGGAAGGCCACGCCAAGTGGGTCAAGCCGCCACACCCCCTCCAGAAACAGACTTCCCGCGAGCACAGCCCGGGGCCACTTTCCGGACTCCACCGAACTCCTCGCCGCACGACCAGAGCCGATGCCTTTCGACTGGCACGGGGAGCCCCGGAGTTTCGCAGAAGGGGTCCTGCCAGTCTCGGGACAAACTTGCCGACGGCTCCTCTCCTCCTCCCTTCAAGCCTCAACCCAGCTTCGCGCGGCCATTGTCACCTCCCAGACCC
>NC_043709.1:2809516-2826658 GCF_006229205.1 Suricata suricatta
CACCTGACCCCTGACCCCTGACCCCGACCCGGCCTCCCGTCACACCCACCTGCCCGGGACTTTGCTGTTGCTGCGCTTCCAGAACTGCTTCCTGGCCCCGTCGCTGGCCATGGCCCCTCTTCATCCCTCGGACCCGCGGCCCCGACACCCGGAATGCGGTCGGCCGGCCCCGGCGGCCCTTTCCTGTACCCCGGGTGGCCCCTCGGCGGTCCCGGGACTCCGGAGCCTGGAGCCGAGAGGCTCTTCCGCCTCCCTGCGGAAGTTGTGCCTCCGCGCGTCCGGAAGTCCCGCCCCCGTCCCAGGGGCGCGGGGCGCACGGCGCAGGCGCTGACGACATTAAAGGGCGACGCCGGGGAGGAAGCGCGGAGGCGGGGAGGGGGCGGCCCGGACGCGTTGAATGAGGCGCAATCAGATACGCGCAGGGCTTCAGAGTTGGTGCGAAGCAAAGAGGGGAAGTAGAGCAATTCTGTGTTGATGACATAGTGAATTAATATCTGGGGTATATTAGATTCAATAAATATGTTGCTAAAATTATTTTCTCGTTTCCTTTTACCTTTTTTTTTTAACGTAGCACCAGCAAGCGTGGAATTGCTTGTGCTGCTGCGCATTTCTCTTGGCCGCCGACCCAAGCCCCACGGCGGGGACTGGCACTGCAGACGAGCTGCGGTTGGGAGCCCCTGAACACGCCTCCGCCAGTTTTCTCGGGAAACACAAATCCGACGACTCCCTGATTCCAGTTTGTCCGTGCCCCCCTCCCCCACTCGCCAATAAGTAACCTTGCTTCAGCACCTTCCATGCGCAAGGTGCTGCACACGGTGCTCTGTTGCGTGCCTGGCGCCAACCACCCCGGGGAAAGGCTGCTTCTGGAAGAGCCGAATGGCTCTCTCACCTGTCACCGCACTGAGGCTTAGACTTGTCTGGCGGTGACAGGGCTGTCCGCAGCCACTTGTACCCGGCCTGCAGCATCCACCAGTCTCCAAAGGTAGTGGGGCCTGTGTCTTCTGCCTCTAGAAATGTGTGTTGGGTGGGGACGCCTGGGGGGCTTGGTCTGTTAAGCGTCAGACTTCGGCTGAGTTCTAGCCCCACGTCGGGCTCTGTGCTGACAACTCAGAGCCTGGAGCCTGCTTGGGAGCTGTGTCTCCCTCTCTATCTAAAATAAATAAACTTTTTTTTTATTTAATAAAAAAGAAAATGTTTGTTGGGTGAATGACAACTGTGGGAACTCTCCAGGAATCCCCTGTTGTCTCCATAGAAACTCTCCGGGAATCTTCTGCCTGGGGTGATCTCAACGGATCCTTGGTGATCTCCCGCTGATGCAGCTTCAGTAGATCCTCAGGACTCCTTTGCTGCATGGCCTGATGAGCCCTCCCGAGATCCTGTCCTTACACGACCACGGGGAATCTCCTTCCTGACACAGCCTCAGGCAGACCCCTGGGACTCTCTCCTGGCTCAGGAAGGCCCCGGGGTCTCTCCCCGCTGTACAGCCCTGAGGCTCAGAAGTCCCCCTGGAAGACTGTCTCCTAACAGCCTCAGGGGCCCCTACGGACATCACTGGGGACCTTAGGGGTTTTCAGCAGCTCTTCTGGCTTGTTGCAAGAATCTGAAAGGTGACAGGATGAAGATGATGAAGTAGAATTTACAGAGGAAAAATGGACAGTAGTTAGCAACTGATCAGATACAATTATGACATCTTAGATCCATTATCCCTGTAGCTTGAGGATGCTTTCCTGCCTCGTATCTCTTAGGGAAAGAGCCAGACTCATACTAAGATTGATAAAGGCTTCAAGACCCACTGAGCAAAGGGTTAGCAGTGCCACTGAAGAGGCAGGAGAGCAAGGGGTCAGTCTGTTTGCAGCCTAGGTTTTGACAGGTTCAGGATGAATTGGATTGATGTCGCAGAGGTAAGGCCTCAGCCTCCGCCAAGCACTAAGTTAGAGGACAGATTAGTCTCCAGGTAAGGGGGGGCGGGGAGAACCCGCCAGGGCAAAGTCACAAGAACAGGTCAGCATCAGGAGCAACGCATTCCAAACACAAAGCCAAGACAGACAAGGTCCAGAAATGGATTCTGGCCAGAGCGCATGGGTGGGATAGGGTGTGAAAGCAGGTCTGGCCGAAAGCCAGGTGTGAAGGCCAAAGTAGAGTGTGTGGAGAGCGTAGGAATGGGATCTCAGCGGGCACCAATCAGGACAGATGCCAGAAGGCGGAATGAGTGAGTGGAGCCTTAAGTAGTCACTTGTGCAACAAATAATTACTGAGCAGCAAACACAGGAAGCATCCTTTCACTAAGATTTAGGCTAATGGAAATGAAAACCGAGGACGTGCCAGGTCACACAGAGCAGATGGGCAAAAACTTAAAAATCTGTCAATGCCCAAATTGATGAGGCTGTGGATCTGTGAGCAGCGCAGACTGAGCTCTGACTCACTGCTGGTGGGAGTGGAAATTGATTCGATGACTCTCAGCAGCTATCTAGCAATTTCTAGCGGCTAAGGATGCATATACCCTACAACCCAGCCATTCCAACCTGGGTGTGCCCCGGAGCAACTCGCCTAAGTGTACAAAGACAGGAACATTAAGTGCAACATTCTGGGGGTGGGGGGTTGGGGAGCGGGGATGGTAAAGTAATCTCTCGGAAAATTGATAAATGATACATAGTTACCCAATAGGATGCAATATGGCCAGAAAATAAGCATACATATACCGATAAAAGAATCTCATGACACTGAGTGAAAAACAAAGTTGAACGTGAATGCACGTGATATTTAACTCCACTTGTTTTAAACTAAAAGGATGCTAAACACCAAATTCAGGAGAGTGGCCGCCTCTGGGTATTGGTAGGGACTTTGATCAGTAAGGAATTCAAGGGGCTTCAATGCTGTCATTACGCTATATTCTTCTGGCAGATGGAGCGTGTTCAGCTGTTATATTATGTATGACTCTCCAGATGTCAGTGAAATGGTTGAGAACACGCGGATGTTATGGCCGCTTGGCCGCTGTGTCTGTGAGCACACTCGCAGCAAAGTCAGCGTTTGTGCAACAATGGATGAGCAGTGTTTACAGGTCCGGACAGTCGATAAGATCTGTCACAGCCGTTTAAGGGAAAGGGACCAAACGCAAGGAGTGGGTCCAGGGAGAGGGCGCCTCACTGCACAGCAGGGACCCAGAGCAGACCGGAGAGCTGGATGACAGGTGCGGCTCTGGCGCGGCTGTAGGAGACGGAGGGCGGGCGCCCTGAGAGACACACACTTTGATGCAGGCTGCTTCTTGGGGAGGAGAGGCTGACTGTCCCCTGCTGGCTCGCCCTTCAGGGACGGATGTCCTGCGCTGAGACCAGAGGGTGGAGCTTTGCAGGGTGCACATGCCAGTCATGGCATGGGGCTGCATCCAGGGAGGGTGCCCCAAGGCTAGACCCCAAGAGGGACGTCTCTGAGCCATCGGCAGCCTGCACTCCCAGCCACGGGGAGAGCCCACATCCTCAGGGGTGAACCTGGGCAGCACGACGTAATGCCGGCCACAGTCCACCTTGCGCCACTCAGACCGCCAGCCCCAGGGGCCACCATCGGAAGAGCGTCTCCAGGATTCTGGCTGCTTCCTTCTGTGGAAATTTACAAGAGGAAGGTTGACACAATCTGGGGGCCAGAGCAGCTGCTCACCCTGTCGCTGCACTTCCTTGCCCTCTGCTCTCACCACTGTGGGTTCGCTCCACTGAATGGCATCTCTGCTGTCCTAGAGGAGCTGCCTGGCGGACTGACCCGGACGCTCACCGCAGAGGCGGCAGACCCTGCGCCAGCACCGCTTTTTCAGGTCATGGCTGCTGTGTTTGTCCATGTAGCATCAAAACCAGGCAGAGAGGCTGGCCCAGGCAGGTGCCAGACGAGCTTCCCCCCGCCCCCCAAGCAGGGACATCCCCCCTCCTCTGGTGACCATGAGGAGACCCCTTCCTTGGCCTGCTAGTCTGGCACAAGGAGCCATGACTCAACATTGAATCAGACTCTTACCACATCCTTTTCTGGAAGCATTTGCTTCCATGGGGACCTTTAGAGGAGGTCAGGATTGTGAGAACGGAACGGACTCCCCTGGCCAGCATTGGTGAGCGGGTCCCACGTCTTTACTTAGAGGGGACACGTGTCAGACCCCCCAAGTCACAGGCTATCACCTCTGAGCTGAAAGGCCGCTTTGTGGCTCTGCCGGGCCACAGCTTCTGGGCCGTGTGACGCGTGTTAGCCGCCTAGTGGGGTCCACGGCCACGGGCTCACCGCCCCCTCCTCCTTCACCGTAGGAGGGTCCCCTGGACCAACGCGAGGTTGCCCAGAGCCGCCTGCCGACAGGTCAGACTCCCTGAAAACCACGGAGCAGACGTGTCTGTGAATGGCCGCCCCTCCGCCCCCCGCCTCCGCGCACATCCCCCGTGACTACCCTACACCCAGGGGAGGCCGGCAGCGTGGTCCGGCTGAGCGTCCGTTCCCACCCAACACTCTGGGCTCCGGTCCTGAAGGCTGGACGGACCCTGGAGGACAGAGCGTGTGATGGAGCGAAGACTCCGAAGGGGGTCCTGTCAGCCTCCGCCCGGGAGTGCAGGCCTGCGGCATCCACGGCGGCTGGCGTGAGGCTTCGGGGCGCCGAGTCACGTCACTGCGCGCCCGCCTCACTGCCCGGGCTGTGCCCTCTCTCCTTTCTGTCTCACTGGCCGGAGTGCCCCAGGGGCGGAGGCCTCCCCGGCTGATGCCTTCAACAGAAAGTAACAGGACGCTGGCCTCGCGGTGCTGTAAACATGGCTTTCTGCCCACAGAAGGGCTCGGGGGAAGCGGCCATTGGGATGTCATAGTGCTGAGTCGCTCCGGGATGGAGGGACACTGGGGTGTACACTCCTCCGGGACCCGGGTACCCCGCCCCTACGGCCGTGGTTCTGGTGCTGCCCTCGCCCAGCTGAGTGCTCCCCAGGGACCATCTGTCCTCTGTCCAAGGGAGCTGCCTCACCCCAAGGACAGCCCACGCACAGTGACTGGCGGTGTGAAGACGCAAAGACCTAGCCCTCGGTCCTCAGCTCAGGCCACCCCTGAAGGACTGTCCCGGGCAGGATGGATCGGACGAGGCCACTGTGCCTGCCGTCTGCTCATCCAGTCCTGCCCTGTGTCCCTCCTCCCTCACCGGCCCCCAAGTACACCCTCAGCAGAGCCCTGTCCATACTTGTCAGAGTTTGCCAGGGAAACGGGACCGAGGTGGGGGCTGGGCATAAAGGGAACTCAGTTATGGGGAATTGGCTTCTGCAATTATGGAGGCTGAGAAGCCTCCCGACCCAGCGCCTGCAAGGTGGACAGCCGGGAGGCCGAGTGGTGCACTCCTGTCTGAGGGCGGAGGAATCCTGTCTGAGGGTGGAGGAATCCTGTCTGAGGGCAGAGGAATCCAGTCTGAGGGTGGAGGAAGAGGACGGGAATCGCAGCCCACGCAGTGAGGCAGTAAAAGGCCAATTCCTCCTCCTCCGTCCTCCCTCCTGTGCTCTTTCCCGGCCATCGGGAGTTGCCTGAGGCCCACCCACACTGGGAAGACCATCCCCTTTGCTGGGCCGACAATTCAAACTCAAATTTCATCTGGAAACACCATCACAGGTAGACCCAGAATGATGTTTAATCTGGGCACCCCACGGCCAGCCAAACTGACTGAAAATTTCAAACAAAAAATTACCCATCACCCAATAAGCTTCCGACAGCACCGATTCCTCAAATCCACTGTCTTGGAAGAGACAGATGTCCCCAAGCTCAGGCCTGCTGCCTCATGGTCACAAGATGGTGTCACAACTCCATCTATCATGTGCTCATGATAGAGAGGGAGGGAAGGAAGCCTAAGGAGAAAGAAAGAAAGGAAGGAAGGAAGGAAGGAAGGAAGGAAGGAAGGAAGGAAGGAAGGAAGGAAGGAAGGAAGAAAGAGAAAGAAAGAAGAAAAGAAAAAGAAAGAAAGAAAGAAAGAAAGAAAGAAAGAAAGAAAGAAAGAAAGGAAAGAAAGAAAGAAAGGAGGGAGGAAGGGAGGGAGGGGGGGGAGGGAAAGAGGAGGGGGGAGGGAGAAGGCCTCTCCATAAGCTCTATTTTAGCCACGAAGGGCAAAACCCCCAGCCGCTTCCTTCTGAGCTAGGGCTAAGTCAACCACAGAAGGATGGACCAATCACTGTGGAGGACGGGCTGCTGGCTGGACTCCTTGGGACGTCCCCCCTTGGGCCAGAGGAGGAGTCACTGCCCATGACAAATCCACGCTTCTGTTTGCAGAGAGGAGGGCAATTGGCGGGGGAAGTATGAGTCGGTGCCCCTCGAGGTGGAAGAAGCCAAAGGCTCCGGGGGAGATGTCCAGGGCAGGGGGTGCCCTGCCATCACCTGGGACTCAGAAAGCAGAACCTCTGGGCCTGTCTCCTGCTGCCCCCCCCCCCCGCACCTCTGCAGCACGTCCTAATGTCCGAACGTGCTCCAGGGACCCCATCGCCCTCTGCGCAAAAGCCAGCCCTCTTCTGCTGACTGCGAAGTGCCTGAGCCGGGCTGCCTTCTCCCGGCTCTCTCCAATCTCACGTTCTGGCCACACCGAACATCGGGGTAGCAAAGGCCCCGGTGCCTCCATGTAGCAAAGACAGGAGACAGGAGTACTCCAGAGCACGGGGAGCGGGAGCGGCAGCCCTCGGTCACCCGTCCCGCGCGCCTCCCCCTGCAGCCCCCCCCACCCCCGTCCTCCTCGCCCCCGCCCTTCACCTCCACAGCCGGCCAGCCAGCGCGCAGTGCCTGCCCCCACGGGGAGCCCGCTCTCAGTCTGCGAGCCGCCCGCCCACACGTCTAAGGGGTGTGAGGCTCTCTCTGCTGGCGTGGGACGCAGCCTCCTGTGGCCAGATGACCTCAGCCCGAGTGCCTGAGCACCAACACCTCGGCCTTGAAGAGGGAAAAGGAAACAAAGCCCAGGACAAAATGACCCATAGCGATACACATCCCCTAGATTCTTAGTCAAGTCCAAGAGCTGAGATCCAAACCCCAGAATCTTACTAGTGGGTAGGATTTAAACTAGCAATCTCTGTCTCCTAGCAATAGGGCATGGTATTCAGCCACCCCGCCCATCTGCCATCTGACGGTCTCCGCCACGAGGGCGCTGGAAACCACAGCCTCGGTGGTGAAGTGCTGGGTGTGGGCACCATGCTGCGCCCCCTAATAAGAGGGCATGTCCTCTCGGTCAGAGTCATGCTTCTGCGAAGGTGCTTGAGACAGGCCTGGGCTGGGCTGGCTGCCCCCCCCCCCCCCGCCCGGGGTCTCCCTGCTAACTCAGCAGCCGCCTGCTCAGCTCTCATTAGCTTGGCTGGGACTGAGGCTTGGTTTTCCTGACCTCTGGCCATCCTGGAGGGGCAGAAACGATCCCTCTCGGCCAACTTGTATTTTCTGGCTTCTCTGCCTTCACTTGGGCCAGTTCCAGGCTTGCGATGTCTCCATGTGTCTCTTGGGAGCTTACTCAGTGAGTCACGACACTTCCACCATGTGAGGCCCCGGCTAACTTTCCTGGGGACACAGCCCGCACCCCTGAGTCAGAAGGGGACGGTCTCCTAGGGCTGCTGGAGCCAATGACCACCAGCTAAGTGGCTGAAAACAACACAAGACGCTCTCTCACAGTGCTGGAGCTCAGAAGTCCAAATGCAGGTTCACCAAGGGCTAGAGTCAAGATGTGGGCAGGGATGCGTTCCTGCTAGAGGCTCCGGGGAGAGCCTGCTTCCTTCCCAGCGCCCACCGGCCCGCCCGCTGTGGGCTGCCGGCGGCCCCGCCTCCATCTGGAAGGCGCCAGCCCCTCTCTTCTCATTTCAGTCCCTCCCAGACCCTGCTCTTAGGGACCCGCTCAGATCACCCTGCACCATCACCACACCTCAGGGCCTTTACCTTAATCACGCCTGCAAACTCCCTTTTGCGATTCGGAGTAACATTCACAGGTTCTGGGCTGTGGGATCCGGAGATCCTGGGGGCCGCGACTCGGCCGACCGTGATACTTCATGACGTCCAGCAGAAGTTCGCAATGTCCCCCCACGAAAGGCAAGGATCCCCCTTCCTGCCCCCTCCTCCCCCAATGTGGCCATTTCTAGAGTTTAGGGTCTACCTCAGGCAACACCCCACTTCCTCGGGCTGAATTCCACATGAGTTACGATGTTGGCCGGTCCAGGAGAGATAAGAAATCGGCTCGGATGGGTTTACTGAAAAGGGAAGTCCTTGGTCGGTGCAGAGGAACAGCCCGGAGGCGAATGGAAGTTTGGACAACCAGACGATGACCAGACGATGACCAGACGATGACCGGACGATGACCAGACGATGACCAGACGATGACCGGACGATGACCCCTGGGGGTCACGGGATGCCTGTCAGCCCACTCGGATGGCGTGCCTACCCCCGAGCCAATCCCCGTGGCCGGGGAGCGCCACCATTGGCGTGGTCTACCCCAAAGCGGTGACGGCGGTCCATCCTTCCAGATGGTGCAGCTGGACCCTGGGGAGGAGCCCCGAGGTCTGCTGCGCCGCCCGAGCCAGGACCCATGTTGACAGCCGATTTGATCACTTAAAAGTGTTGACTGATTTGTTTTTTCTTAATATATTTAAGAAAAACTTTTTTATTTTTGAGAAAGAGAGAGAGACTGTGAGAGGGGAGGGGCAGAGAGAGAGGAGACACAGAATCCGAAGCAGGCTCCAGGCTCTGAGCCGTCAGCACAGAGCCCGATGCGGGGTTCAAATCCACGAACTGTGAGATCCTGACCTGAGCCGAAGTCAGACGCTCAACCCACTGAGCCCCCCCGGCGCCCTTTATCAACAATTCTTAATGCAGCAAAGTATATGTACCATGCCTGAGACAGTGTTAACATGTGGAAATCTTGTAACTATGGAAGTAAAAGACCCCAAGAGTGACGAGGGAGTGCGAGGCGAGCTGAGGGCAAAGTACGGGCTGGCAATCCCCCCCCGAAGGTGGACTATGTGTGATGTCCCTCGGACACTCCTGGCCGTCCAAGAACAAAGGAAGGGGGTCTAGGTGCTCCCCGCGGTGATGTGGGAAACTCAGGCAAGTGAAAACTTAAATTCCTTCACTGCCTGCGGCCCATGGACGCGTCCTTGAGACCAGCTGAGTGACCTCCCTCCGGGACCTCAGCTGCCCCTGACGACACTTTGCTGGGAGCACAAGGGGCTCTTGGCTTAACATTATCTTGACCCCCAGGATCCTGTAAGTCGACTTTGACAAATGAAAATTCCTTTGGAGGGGCGCCTGGGGGGCTCAGTTGGCGGAGCGTCTGACTTCGGCTCCTGTCATGATCTCACATTTGTGAGTTCGAGCCCCGCATTGGGCTCTGTGCTGACAGCTCAGAGCCTGGAGCTGCTTCGTACTCTGTGTCTCCCTCTCTCTCTCTCTCTGTCCCTCCCCAGCTCACACTCTGTCTCTCTCTGTCTCTCAAAAGTGAATAAATGTTAAAAAAATTTTCCTTTGGAAACTTCCTTTATCTCAACTCCCCGGAGAGCTGTGCGGGCAATCCCGCTCCAAGCTTATGCCCCGCCCCCATATACATCTGAAGAGTCTCATGACTGAGGTTCAACTAAATGGTAGTAAGTGGTGTTTCCCTAGCAAAGGCTACCCCTCAAGGTCCTGGAAACCTTGCTTCCAAAATACCTTAGAGACTGACGCTATCCCTGCCCCCCTCCCAACCTGAGGGTATGTAACATAATCAGTTACCTCTCACGACCCCAGGGCAGCCCTTCCTGCCCCCGGGTCCTGTTCCCTGTACTTTAATAAAATTGCTGTTTTACACCAAAGATGTCTTCAAGAATCCGGTCTTGGGCACCTGGGTGACTCAGTCAGTTGAATGTCCGACTTCGGCTCTGGTCATGATCTCACGATTCAAGAGTTCAAGCCCCACATCAAGCTCTGTGCTGACGGCTCGGTGGAGGCTGTAGCTGCTTCCGATTCTGCGTCTCCTTTCTCTGCCCCTCCCCCACTTGTGCTCTGTCTCTCTGTGTCTTTCAAAAATAAACAAATGCAAATAAATTACATATAAAGAAAAGAATTTGCTCTTGGCCATCGGCTCCGTGCACCTGATCCCATAGAAGTTTCTGGAATGTAACGTTCATCCCAACCCAGAACCAAGAGGAAACGTTTATTAGCCCCACCATCACCCCAAAACTTCATCAGTAGGAAACAGTCCAATTTTTTTAACCCGTACATTTTTTTCTTTTAATTAACCGCCATCTAGTTCCTGCTAAACTGCAAAATGCCTCCTGCCCACTCCTGCCTGCTCCACTGAAGCTATGCTTCCCAGCAAACGGGAGCCATCACGAGTTACACCTACGGAGGCTCCGCGTCTCTGTGAACACGTGCAGGCTGCCACACTGGCCCCAGACACTGTGGCCCGGCCACCACCGCCGCTCCCAACACGCTCGCCGGATCGAAGTTAAGGTTTCAAAGTTTTCAAGGCAGAAAGCCTGCTGTCCTGCCTCATCAGCTAATAAACGTTTCCTCTTGGTTCTGGGTTGGGATGAACGTTACATTCCAGAAACTTCTATGGGATCAGGTGCACGGAGAGGAAAAGCAATCCGAGAGACCGGGACTGTGCCGCCCAGAGAGCGCAGCTGCACCAGCAGAGACTTGAAACTCCTGTGGCGCTCGGGACTCCTAACAGTGATCTGTTCTTCACCGCCCAGGTGCTCGGTGAACCGAACAAAAACGAATCCGTCAGCTCTGAGACAAGGACAGGCCCCGAGGGGCATCGGGGGCCGTGGGGTCTGCACTGGCCGCTCCTCGCCTTCCTCCTGCTTCCTGCATGAACTGCAGCGATGGCTGGTCCTTCCAGAGGAGGACAGTGGCTGCTCAGCCAGCTCCCCCCGCACGTGGCAGGGGGACAAGGCTGAGCCCTTCTGGGGAATTTGGGCCCCTGGTATCATATCTGAAGGCAGTCCCTGCCCAAGGGACCGAGCCCCAGGGCAGAGCTGCTGTGAAGTGACTCATGGCATTGTTCAAGGGACTTCTGCCATGCCTCAGCCCCTTCATCGCTGAGTGTCCCAGACAGGGCCCAGGCGAGACCTCAGGGGACAGACAGCCTTGGGCGGCGACTGTGAGGACCTCAGTGCGGGAACTCCCTTGTCCCCTCCCCCCACAGCACTCCGGGCCGTCTCCTAGCTTCCCACGTTCCTCCCCCTTCACACCGTCAGCCCGGGGATCCCACTGGCCCGCAGCCCTCCTGGACCTTCATGACCGGGATCCTCGGGGACACCAGGAAGCCAGGAGCCTCTGCAGGGAGGTGATCCCTCCATGGCAGCATTCGCCAGCCATCTCTAGGTGGCGCAGTGTGAAGATTCGGGCCACCATCCGGCCAGGAATGCGCGGAGGCCAGAGTTGAGGAACCTGAGGCCCCGTGGAGAGGCGCCCAGTGAAGAGGAATGCATCCGCTTTTGAATGAGATGCCTGGACAGGGTCCCGGAGCCCTGCGGGAGCCAGGCCCAGGGACATCTGAGCTCAAGCCCTCACCCACCCTGTGCCCCCGGCACAGGGGCAGCCAGGGGGCCCGAGACTGGGGACCACCCCCCAGCCTAGGTCCAGCAGCGTGCAGAAGGTGCTGACTGGCAGGGCAGAGGCCCAGGCCAGCCACGCAGGCGCGGAGCAGGGTCTCCCTCCCAGCCGACCGGGGCTGGCAGCACCCAGGGCCCCGAAGCTTTCGAGACGTCCCCTCTGATCCCGTGGAGCAGGCTACATCTGCAACTGGCCCCGGCCCTCTGGCTCCGGGGCTTTCTGGTGGGCGACAGCCTCCACCCACCTGACCTGGCCGTCTGGCGGTGACAGTAGGCTGGGCGCTCAGGACATGCTTGTCAAGTGAACTGGGTAGGCATGACCAGAAGAAAATGGAGATGCAGAGAACTGGGCCCACCCTGTCCGAGCCCCACAGGCCTGAAACCCTTCCCCCATTTCCTGGACCTCTCTCTGCCCCAGCTCTGTGGCCACAGGACAATGGCTGTGACAGGACCGACGACCCACGGGTGACCAGTCTAGGAGGAGGGTCTCCCCTCGGGAAGGTCTGAGGCCCAAACACGTTATTCCTGGTGCAAGATGTACCTTGGTAGGATACAGAGGGAAGGGAGGTGGAGAAAGTGGTTGGAGCAACTCCCAGGTCCTCTCTGAACCTCACCTTGCCCGTCTGTAAAATGGGGCCATAATCCTATCCTGCATGCCTCACCGGCTTCTTATAAAGATTGAGGGAGAAAGGAAGGAGCTAGACAGAAGTAGGGAGGTGGGGAGAGAGGACAGGAGGAAGGAGGGAGGGGGGCTGAAGGATACTTCTGTCCTTTCAGGCCTTAGAGGGGCTGCTGGTGCATGTCTGGTGCCTGATGAAAGCCTGCCTTCACGGGCTCTCAGCCTGGGGCTCGGCTCTGGGAGCTGTCAGCACAGGCTGTGGCCCAATGTGCCTAGGGCTTTCTGGCTCCCGGCCAAGCGTGTGCCTCCTCCTCCCTGCCCTGCTTGTTTCCTGCTTTCCTCGGTCACTCCTGTCAACCGCTGACCCCATGGCTGGCCGCCTCGGCCACACCTGGCGTCTGCCTGGCCTGGTGTCCCGCCTGAGGCACAGCAGGGGCGGCGGGGAGCTGAGAGTCCCGCCTGAGTCATCACACCCACAGGTGGCCCAGGGACAGAGACCAGGGGTTTGGAGAGTGTCAGGGCCTGAGGAGTCAGGGGAATTGGAAAGAGAGGCTGGGTGGTATCTCAGCTACCCAGGATGGCAGTGCCAGCCTCCCAGAGCCCTGCCCTGCCCGCAACCCCAGCACGATGCTGGCTGCCCAGGTCCCACGCCCTGTGAGGCGGCCAGAGCTCCCAGGCTCCTGTCCCCCTCGAGTCACCAGCCTGGCACCCCTCACTGAGACCTGGCAACGACGCCAGGGGCAGCCGGAGAGCCAGCTGGGGTCAGGTGGCCCCCGCTCCGTGTGACGCACGCACGGCCAGACTCTCTGGCCCTCGCCCTCCCCAGCTGTGAAATGGGGTAGTCATCACTCTTCCGTGCATCTCTCGGGGCTCTTCCAGACTCCTCCCAGCTCTCAACTACAACACGAAACGCAGGCCTGATTTCCTGTCGATATTCCTGCCCCTGCGGTCGGCCGGACCAGCAGACTCCGACTCGGAGGCTGTTTGCGCTCGGCGGCGCTGGGGTGGGCGGCGGTAGCAGCCGGGCAGAGGAGCATCCTTTAAATGTCTTCCTGTGGATCTGGAGTCACACTGTGACTCACGGTCATGCTGGCTTCGGCCCATTTCCTTATTGAAAGATGAGCCTGATGACAGGGTGGATGTTTTTCTGCAGGACGTTAAGCCGCAGACAAAGCAGGCTCTGTGCACCTGGAGACTTTGCTCGTCTGGTCACGGCTTCCGGGGAAGTCACGGAGTGTGCAGAGAAAGCGGCGGGCAAAGGCCAGGGGCCTTAGAGCGTCAGAGCGGCTGGCGACTTAGATCTTCTCTTCTGCGTCCCGAGTTTGCAGACGTCAAGCTGAGGCCCAGGGACCAGCACTATATTTCAGGCCGAGGTGGACAGAGCCCCGGGGTTTCTCTCTCAGGCTCGCACCCCTGGGTCTTGGGTACCGCGGGGGCGGAAGACTAGAGGGCCAATCACAGGAAACACCAATCTCCTTCCCGACCTCCCCAAGCAGCGGCCCACAGGGAGGCTCAGCTCTCTGGCCCTGACCTCTGACACCCGTGCTTCCCTTTGAACATGGCAGAATCTTTGGAAGAGAAAAGCACATTCAAGGCCCCAGTGTCAGCAGGAAGGATGCCGAGAGTCTATCCAGCCCCCTGCACGCCCGTGTGTACTTTCAAGGGACGTGGGGCCGGGTGAGCAAGGTTCATGGCCCAAGGTCAGCTGGCTAGCCACCAGAGCAGCCCGGAACCAGATGATGGCCCTCAGCACCCAGCCAGGGCTCCCCCCACACCAGCTGCCTGTGTGTCCAAGAGGCCAGAGTTCTGGCTCACAGCAGCAGCGACATGGTGCCGGGCTCCATGCCAGCTGGCCTCTGGGGCTGGGCAGTTTTCAGGTGGCCCCCAGGCTCAGGTACAGAGCAGGTTCGGGGCCTGGCCTCCTGACCCCGGGTGGGACGGGGCAAGGCAGGATCCCACGGTGCCTCGCCAGGAGGACTGCTTACCTTCAGATCAGCTGGGGGGAGCGGGAATGTGCAGGCCCTCATCCGGCCCCCACCCCATGGAGTCAGGATCTCTGGGGGCCATGCCTCCCCTGCTCCATGCACCCTCAACCTTGGCCTGTGGACAAGCAGGAGGCAAAATTGGGTGTGTCCCCAGGGGCAGCGCGCCCTCAGCACCCCACCTACCAGGGGAAGAAGCTTGCACATGGAATTTTCCATGACCCACAAATGCGCAGGGAGGTTGTGGCCGACTTGCTGCCCTCGGTTCCCGGGCAGCCGCTAATTGGCGCTGCCTGTTCTATTTCTGCTCCAGCCCCTAATGAGGTCACCCAACCAGTGCCGCCTGAGACCAACCAGCGGGAGGGCAGGCTGTGCCCGGGGGCAGCTATGAAATCCGGGATCAGGGCAGCCGGGGGCCACTGCCCGCTGGAAAGGTTGCCAGGGTGCGGAGGTGGGGAACCTCACAGGCAGGCAGGGAGCTGGTGACCCAGGACAGGCTGCGGGGCCTGGGGCCTGCTCCGTGGGCCAAGTTCCTGGCCCCGTGGGTTGTTGGCTGCTCTCAAGGGGAGAAGGGCCAGGGGGACTCTGACAGTCACAGAAGTCCTTGGAGTGTCATCTGCAGACCCCGGCTGGGCCCTAGACCAGGACCCCGGGGCTCCTCGCTGCCACCCGCCCCGCCAGCGGCAGAAGAATACAGCTGAAACCACTGAAGTGAGCACCATTTAAAGTATACAGTTCAGGGCCGCCTGGCGGCTCTTTATTGCCAGGTCCTGAGTTCGAGTCCTACTTTGGGTGTTGTGATTACTTAAATAAACAAACAAACAAAAAACATAGGGGCCCCTGGGTGGCTTGAAGGTTAAGCATCCAATTTTTGGCTTTGGCTCAGGCCATGATCTTACAGATTGGTGGGTCAGGCTCTGCGTTGTCAGTGAGGAGCCTGCTGGGAGGGAGCCTCTCTCTGCCCCTCCCCCACTCACGCTCACGCTCATTCTCTTTCAAAAATAATAAAGTAAACCTAAAACAATGTATAACTCAGTGACATTTAGGAAATTCACCTACTCTGTGCAACCATCATCTCTACGTATTTTCAAGTGTTTGTATCGCTTCTGTCCCATGGACGGGGTCACCCCCGGGCCCTCTGGCCAGACCTGGCAACCCCTCCTCTGCTTTCTGTTCCTATGGATTTGCCTTTTCTGGACACTTCATTGAAACATGGGGCGCCTGGGGGGCTCAGTCAGTTGAGCATTCGACTTTGGCTCAGGTCATGATCTCTTGGTTTTGGGGTTTGAGCCCCGCGTCAGGCTCTGTGCTGACAGCTTGGAGGCTGGAGCCTGCTTCACATTCTGTGTGTCTCTCTCTCTGCCCCTCCCTTGCTCATGCTCTGTCTCTCTGTCTCTCTCTCTGTCTCAAAAAATAAAATAAACATTAAAAAAAAGTTTTGAACCGCATCACACGACATGTGGATACACCACAGTTGGTCTCTCCAGGCATCTGCTGGCCTCCGTTCGGCCGTCTCCACCGGCGGTGCTATGCTCCGTGCCACTGCGAGCATGTGACACAGGTACCTGTCCACGTCTCTGCTTTCGGACAACTGCCGGATCGTAGGGCAGCTCTGTTTCCTGCTGTTTCGAGGAGCCACCAAATGGCTTTCTCAGGAGCTGCTGCACTCTGCCCCCCGCCCCCCTGCAATGCAGAGTTTCCATTTTTTTATTGCAGCATCCCAGTGCAGGTGAAGGGATATTTCATTGTGGTTCTCATTTGCATTTCCCTAATATTGAGCATCTTTTCGTGTGCCCGTTGGCCGTTTGCAAGTCATCTTTGGTTTGGTATAGGATACGGGTTTGATTTATCTGGCCCATGATTCCTCAGCTAGTGGCTCTTTCAAGTCTCAGTCTTGCCATGGCTGTGGTCTCGTGAAAGCCAGGTCCAGGAGCCTTCCAGGGAGCTGACTGGACACAGCCTCCCGTGGGGGAGCTCCCCACCGCCAGGGGCAGACATCACTAATCAATCATGGCACTTGAGCGCCCAGAGATTTATCCACTGGGCCCAGTGAATATGCTGTTCCTTGGGGTGTCTACCCCTGAGGAATTCACTTCTGAGAAGGAAAAAGAATGAACTAACGCAAGTTTTCAGGTGCTGAAATAGAAGTCTGTGATGAGACTGTGAGCCCCATGGAAGGTCTGGGAGACCCAGAGACAGGGGGTGGGATGCAGGGGGGACTGGCAAAGAACACTCACTCCACATTCTGGACCGAGTGAAAGACGAGGCACAGAAGCCAAAAACGGATCGATTGTCAACGTTATTCCTGCCGAAGCCAGGCTGAGCCACAGCAGGACGTCCCATCATGCCCACGAGGACGGAAGGGACCAGAAAGACAGGTGAACACAAGGCTGCCCAGGATGTGCAGGGATGGGACCCCTGAGCCCCACCGGCGGGTGTGAAAGACGGTACAGCGTCTGAGGAAGTCTGGCGGCACCTCAAACACTTAAGCACAGAGTTACCCTCTGACTTAGTGACTCCGCGCCCGGTACACAGAGAAGTGACGACGTGTTTGCACAAACCCCCCGGAGGGGCATTCACAGCTGCCTTATTCATGACAGCTAAAGGGCAGAAGCACCCCGAGGGTCCATGAACTGGTGACGGAATAAATGCAGCACGGCCCGTCCACACCGTGGCCTGTCATTCGGCCATGAGCCAGACGGAGCGCTGACGTGAGCTCCGACGCGATGAATCTAGAAAACGTCACGCGAGGTGAGAGAAAACAGTCACAGAAGCCCACATATCGTGGGATTCCAGCGCTAGGAAATGTCCGGAAGAGGCAAGCCCTTAGGGACAGAAAGCAGACGAGAGGCTGACAGCGCTGAGGCGGGAGGGCAAGGGCCGTGACCTCACAGGGCACACGGCCTCGTCGTGGGCCATGAAAACGCTCCAAACGTGGTGGCGGTGGACACACTCAGCCTGACGAACTGTCCTTGAAATAAGGGCATCGTGTGGGATGTGC
>NC_043709.1:2826758-2833906 GCF_006229205.1 Suricata suricatta
GCTGGATCCACACGCACGTGGTACGTTCGTGTCTGTTACTTTCCCCCTGCACTTCGAGAACCCCTTCCTTTATGATTTTGTTTCTTCACTCTTTGGGAGTAAACGCATACACACTACTGTTATGTATTCATCCGTCCCTATCAGTGAATAATCACTTTTTAAAAGATTTTATTTTTAAGGAGTCTCTACATGTGACATGGGGCTTGAACCTACAACCCCAAGGTCAAGAGTCGCACGCTCTGCCGACTGAGCCAGCCAGGTGCCCCAAGTAATAACCGTTTACGTCTAGCCTAACCCCTGTGGTTTGAGGCCAGATGTCACAAATGGGCTGGTCTGTAAACGCCTCTCCTGCATCTGGGTTTTATTTTCCGGCCTAGTGTTTTCTATTTTGGGTTGGAATTAGTTGCCAACATTTAAAAACCTCAAGGTCTCGGGGCACCTGGGTGGCTTAGTCAGCTAAGCATCCAACTCCTGATTTCGGGTCAGGTCATGATCTCACGGTTCCTGAGTTCGAGTCCCGCACTGGGCACTGTGCTGACAGCGGGAAGGCTGCTTGGGATTCTCTCTCTCTCCTCCACTCTCTCTGCTCCTTCCCTCCTCTCTCTCTCAAAATAAATAAACATTAAAAAATAATAAAATAATAAAACCCGCAAGGTTTCATGCCCACACCCGTGGCTGCCGGCTTGTTTGGGAAGCCCCCACAGTCTGCGGTCTGGTCTGCCCCAACCCCCGCCCTCCCCCAAGGTGGGCCCCAGCGTTTCTACATATAACCCCCTGAAACTCCGCTTCGTCTCAACTTAAACTCGCTCCGCTGACCTTCCCGTGCTTGCATTTTCAGTCCCTTGCCAAAGCTCCCTGAATTCCTACACTTCGCCCTGTTCTTTATTGGCACCAGGGACGCAAAGATGACACGGACGAGGCCCCTGGCCTCCCAGCCCCCCCCCCCCGCCCGTATCCGCGGCTCACATGTGTCTCCAGAACCTCACCACCCACGTTCCTCCCCAGCAGCCGCGGGCAGGTCTAACCTGCGTCCGGTGCCAGGCTCTGCTGGCTCTCTGCCCCCTTCTCTGACGCCAGGCCTGTGACATCTGCAAAAACAAAGGCCAGACTCTTGCCAGGGAAGTGTGGTGGAGTTAGCTCCTAGGGACGGGGAAGGAAGCCTGTGGGTAAAACTGGGGGGACCAGTCCCGAGGCCCAATCCACGGGGCCCCTCGGAAGCCGGCAGGCGGAGGCCAGTCACAGGAGGATGGGCCAGCTCTGTACCTGGGTCTCCCCAGGCCCCTACTCTCCCCCAAGGAAACGGCCGCCCCCAAAGACTCTGACTTGACATTTAAGCAGAGACGGGAGTAAAGGGAGATCTGGCCCCTGCAACCACTGAGGTTGAGAGGTCAAGGGTCAGGAGAATGCTCGGAGAAGAGGAACTGGCAGGTTCAAAGGCCCTGGGGTGGGGTCTTGCTTGGCTGTTGAAGAAACAGCAGGGAGAGGACTGGCTGGGGAGCGGAACCAGGAGCAGGGAGGAGGTAAGCTAGCAAGGCGAGCTGAGGGCATCAGGGAGGGATCTGGATGTTGTCTGGATTTGCACCTAAATTGGACCCCTCTGGCTGCTCCGTGGAAGCCGGGAGGTCAACTGCTCCCAGGAATTTTGTGGGAACACCCTGTCCTTCCTGGGCTGCGTGGGGATGCTCCTGAGAGACCTAGATGCGATTATTTTAAATATATTTTTAATGTTTATTCATTTTTGAGAGAGAGACAGACAGAGCAAGAGTTGGGGAGGGGCAGAGAGAGAGGGAGTCACAGAATCCGAAGCGGCTCCAGGCTCTGAGCTGTCAGCACAGAGCCCGATGCGGGGCTGGAACTCACAAGCTGTGAGATCATGACCTGAGCCGAAGTCGGACGCTCAACCGACTGAGCCCCCAGGCGCCCCGGGTCTAGACGCAGTTTTTGATCTCATCCCGTTGCAGGAGTTTCCTGCACGTTTTGGAGATAAGATAACAAGCCTTATAAGTTTCCCTGACCCTGGTGTGTCTGCCAAGTCCCTCGTGCCCTCACCTGGGAACGGCAACCTGGGCAGCAGATGCTGCAGTGGGACACTTCCCACCACCACGTGCACAGAGCCCTGGGGCCCCGGGCACCCGAGAAACCATTTAAAGGGGGTTCTTGTTTACCTTTTTGTTTGGCTGCTTGAGGGTTTCTTGGATGTCTCCATAACAAAAAAGATCTTACCATTGCAATTTGGTTTCTCATGTGGGGAGGGAAAAATTCTCCTTCTGCCCTTCAAGGCTCTCCGGCTGGACTAGGAATTAAATGTGCAGGAAACAGATTAACAGGAAAACCCCCCAAAGGTTTAGGACATGCACACAGAGGCCCAATAAAGAAATTGAGACCTCAGGAAATGACCGTGGAGGGCAGTTCTTACACTTTTCAGACAGACATAAATCTGGGAGAGCTCAGCAGGACAAAGACAATGTAACTTGGGAGAGGGAAGGCACCTGGGGGGCTCAGTCAGTTAGAAATGCTCGGCTTTGGCTCAGATCATGATCTCGTGGTTCGTGAGTTCGAGCCCCGCGTCAGGCTCTGTGCTGACAGCTCAGAGCCTGGAGCCTGCTTCAGATTCTGTGTGTCCCTCACTCCCTGCCACTCCTGGACAGCTCCCACCCGGCCCACAATCCAATGTCTCCTCATTCTCCTTCTGGAGCTCCGGTCCGCACCCTTATCCCAGGAAGCCTTGCTGAGCCCCTGGGTCAGGTTGGACCCTCTGCTAGGTGCCCTCAGAGCCAAGTGGAACTTTCCTCCTCTTCTTGTCCAGTTGGGCCTGCAGGGTTGGGCACCTGGCACACAGTAGGGCTCCGTGGCTTGAGCCATTCTGGCACGCCCTCAGAGGTCGTGGGCCCAGCTTCCCCGGCGGTAAGGCGGTGCCCTGAGCGGACAGTCAGCCCCGTTCCCAGGGTCCAGACATTCTCACGCCCGAAGTTCAAGTTGGTCCCTTTCTCCTCCCTGGTGTTCGTGCTTGTCTATGCAGACGGAATGAGGAGGCCAGTCCCAGCCTGGCCTTTGTCTCCCCCCCCCTCCCCCGCCTGTGCGTCCCTGGGCAGTGTCCCCACCGCCCCTCAGGGTCCCCACAGGAGCCAGCTTCAGCGGTCCTCTGAGATCGGCTTGCGATCCACTCGGTTTCCACGGGTCTTTCTTCCTCCCCTTTCTTTGAGCTTTTGTTCTGGGGCTCAGGTCTATATTCTGCATCCGTGCTGCAAACCGTCCGGAAGGGACGCAGACTGTGTGTGTGTGTTCTTCACCTGTAAGATCCTCTTTCCTCCCGAAGGCGTTATTTACACTTTTGTGGGCTTGTTGGAGGCATGTTTCTCCCCCTATGGTGGCGGCCGTGCACCAGGCCCCGTTCCATCCCTCCTGTCCCCGGTTACAGGGACCAGTGCCCCTCCCCCACCCCCACAGCTCCTTCCCTCTCGATTCCTCCGGAAACCTCACATGTAAAGAGACAAACATGCCGAGTGAACTCTCTGCCTCTCCTTATCTGTCTGAAAAATCATAGTTTACAGCTTCTGCTCTGTCCCTCGAAATCCTGGGCACAAGGGCAGGTTTTCACGGCCCCCCACCCGCACCACCTCACCAGGGCTCCTGGCTGGGTCACAGATGTCATCCCGGGGGGGGGGGGGCTTCCTGGGCACCTCTCTCCAAGTCTGCAAGACTGGTGTAGCAGCCACCCACCCCCTAAAAGGAGCCGAGGCCACGTTGCATCCGCCAGAAGCGGACCCCAGGGCGGGCTGGCTCACCTGTGGAAGGAAGTTGCCCCCCCTGCCTCAGGTCCCCTCCCCTCCCCCCGGCCCCACCCTCCCCCACAACCTCAGCTGCTGCTCAGACCCCCTGAGATGCCCAGGTTCCTTCTGGCTTCAGGGGGGAGGAGGAGAGACCTCCCACTCTGAGCTGCCCCAGACTCTAGCCAACAGGAGCGGCCTTGTCCCTGGGGGGTGAGGAGGGGTCTGCGTCTGAGCCCACAGACCCCCCAGGGACAGCATGGATGCAAGGATGGCCTTCAGGGCCCCACAGCCCTGTTTCCTTCCCGGGTCCCCTGCTGGCTCCTGGAGCCCCTGACCCTGGTCCCCAGGCTCCTTGGAAGTGTTCCCTCCCTCACAGCAGTGTCACCCACTAGCACAGGGACAGGCCCAGTGCCAATGGGGGGGGTCACCCTGGCAGGTCTGGGGAGCCCCGAGGATCCAGACGAAGCCCGAGCCCGGCCCTCCCCCTGCTGTGGCACTCCCCCTGCCGGGGCCCTCCCCACTGCTCCCAGACGTGCCAGCAGCCCTGCTCCCTGCCCGCCTTTGGTATTCTTCTTGGCCGGCCCCACCGCACCAGCCTTTCCAGTCCAGACCCACCCTATGACCACCCGAGAGCCACCCTCTATTCTAGCCCAGCCTCTGGTGTCCCTAGGTGGGCAGGCCTTGCATGCCCCAGAATGCAGTGGCCCCACCGCAGCACCCGGAGCAGGGGTGGGGGGCAGTGCTTGCTGAGGGTGCCGCCTGCAGCTTCTGTGGGCCTTCTGTTCTCACGTTTCCGACCCTCCCACACCAATGGGACCATAGAGCACCCACTCTCTGTTTATCTTTCCGAATAACCTGAACAGGTCAGGGTAGTGTGGTAGGTCTCAGTCTCTCTATCTGTGGAATGGGGAAGATAACGTCCACTTCCGGTGGTAACCGTCTGGGTCACATGTGCAATGTGAGGACGACGTCTGTAAATTATCAGCTTATTCTCCGAATGTCCAGGCCTCTTGGGGCCCAGGACGGGTCTTCCAGGCTATCGGCCCTGACAGACTGCAGCTGGAAGGCCCCTCCTTCAGGGTGGAGGGGAGGGTGGCATTCCTGGCATGGGGGCAGGCGCCCTCCCACCCCACCCAGCAGCAGGCCAGTGTCAAGTCATGTGACCGACTTCCTGGGGAGGAAACCTGGAGAGATAAGCAGGTGGCTGTGTCACAGTAAAGGCGGCCAGCAGCTTCTGGGACATGGGCAAAGTAGGTCAGAGGCTCCGTGGGAGACTGTGCTAGAAGGTGCAGCCAGCGGCAGGTCCCTGCCAGTGGCCAGGACAGCCAGCAGGCCTCAGGCACAGACGGCCCAGCGGGCAGGGCGGTGGGTGTTGGCCACTGCCCATCAGGATGTCTGCAGCCCAAGCTTGTGCACTGGACACAGGGACAGGTGTCAGGGCAGAGTCTGAGCATCTGAGGTCGTGCCCTCTGACCTCACTGGCATCCCTGGGGAGGGCTGGGACCACCTGCGCACACAGCAGGCCAGCGATGGACTGGGGATCCCACACTGTCGCAGCGCTACTGGTGGGACTGGGGCCACACAAGGGGTGCCTGGGTGGAACCCTCTCGGGTGAGCTGCCTGGGGGCTCCATGGCGTGAAAGGAGGGATGTGGGGCAGAGAAGGGGCCGAGGAGGGGTTTTCTAGGCAGATGTTACAGGCACGGTGTCGGGGCCAGGCCCAGCGTTGGAAAGGCATGCCTGCCGGGAGGGGGGTCCGGGGTGGGGGGTGGGCAGGAGGCCATCAGGGGAGCCGAGGGCACAGCCCAGGTGCAGAGGGCTGGGTCACCGTGGCCTTTTGGAGGTTCGTTGGCCGTTCTGCTGGGTGCCTTCAGAGCTCGCCCCTGACGGCCCCACCGGGACCTGGCACCCAGCAGGGTCCTGGCAGCTGCTCTGGGGCCCCAGTGGTGCGCTCACAGATGCGGGCACACGGCGCTCACAGATGCGGGCACACGGCACTTACAGAGGGTCTGACCCCTGCCCAGCCCTTTTCCCATCCAGCCGACTGCAGGAAGTGCATCTTCTGATAACTAAGCCTTCACTGCATTTCCTTCTTCCCCTGGGTCCAAGCCTGCCCTGGCCAGGCCCCTCCTTGCCAGGCCCAGAACTCCAGTCCCCCCCACGTGGAAGGCCACTGTCCTACCTGCCAGGGCTGCAAACAACCACGGACAGCGATGCTTCAACAGGAGAAACGCATTTCCTCACAGTTTCACTTTGGAAGCTAGAAGTGCAAGGTCAGGGTGCTGGTGTGCTGATTTCCTCTGGGGCCTCCCTCCCGGGCCCCTAGGCCGCGGGCCTCTATGTATGGCTGCAACCCCCCCGCCCAGGCGATCTGTGTCACATTCCCTCTGGTCAGCACACAGTCGCGTTGGGTTAGGTCCCATCCAGCCTCGCTTTATCCAAATCACTTCTTTGGAGGCCTTGTCTCCAAACACGGTCACATCCAAGGTCCCTCCTCCAGGAGTTGCAGTTGATCCTTGGTCCTCTCCCCCAACGGGGGGGGGGGGGCAGTCATCTCCGGCTACAGGCCTTTATTCATGGGCTGATGCATGGCATGAAAGGGTCTTAAATAAGTAACCTGAGAGGGGCAGGAGGGACGTAGCCCCGGAAGCCACGGAAAGAGGCCCCGGGAGGGAGGCTGGCACTTCTGTGGCCCTGCGTGCCTGCCCACACTTCCCTGCCATTCTTCACGCGCTGCGTGGGGCCCCTGGCCTCTTCCAGGCTCTGCAGCGAGCTTTCCAGAGAAGTGTCGCATCCACATCTCCCGAGCCTCAGAGCAGCAGCAGTGGGAGGGAGGGCAGGCCTTCCTCCATCCACCCCCCTGGGCTGGAGGTGAGGCCTGGCTGGCCCAAGGGTGGGGCTCAGACTCACAATCGCCTCCTGCCCAATCCTCTCTCCCTGCACCTGGCCTGGACTGGGGGGGGGGGGGGGGGGAAGGCAGGGCGGGGCTCCTGGTGAGCAGTGAATCACAGGGAGCTGGCGGGGTAAACCCTGGACTTGTGGCTAGCCGGTGCCAAGCACGGGCAGCGGGGCCCACCCTTCCGCCATCTGCAGGGGGGGCTCCTGTCAGGAGCGAGGAGGAGCAGGGCTGGGCCGGGAGAGCTGAGAGAGGGGCAGATGGCTCTCCTGGGCCCCTGCAGTCAGACCTCTGTCACTTCTGAGCTCTGTGCCTGTAGGCAAGTAAGATCTGGGGCAGATGCATACATGCAACAAACACTCGTGCTTCCTACACGTCAGAGAGTTCTCGGCGCCAGGGCTGCAGGGAGAGACATGTCCATGTCCTCCAGGGGCTGGGTGGGGAGGGGCGGACGGACTCTGAGGGCAGGCCTGGAGCCCTGCC
>NC_043709.1:2834006-2835903 GCF_006229205.1 Suricata suricatta
TCCCGGCGCCCTGGGGGGGGTGGGCTGTGCGCTCCGGGGACCCGGTGACAAAGGGCGAGTCGGGCGGTGCGGGCGGGGAGGGCTGGAGACCCGGCGCCCGCGGTCCCCTGCGCGGATGCCACCCGGCGGGGAGGGCTTCGAGCCGGGACGCGGGTACCGATGGCGGCCGCATCGCGCAGACCCGCCCGCAGGTAGCCGAAGGGCACCTCTGAGTGAGGCGGGTTACGGATGGGTCCTCAGTGGGGCCGGCGCGCGGCGCTCGATTTCGGTTTCGCCCAGGGGCGGACGCAGCCTCGCAGGGTAGGGGTTGTTGTTGTCCAGGGGAGGAAGGGACTCAGGGCCTTCCGTCTGGGATGTGCTGGCGCGGGGGGGGGCGTGGTGGGGAGTTGGGTTTGGTACAGCGGGCGGGACACATGACCTTCATTGGCCCTGTCCATTTGGAGAAGTGTAAGTTGGGTAAAAATGGAAAGGACACACCCGGCCCAGGGGACACTCTCCCCAAGGAGAAGGGTCCAGGCCCCCCTGGCAGAGCTGTCTGCTGGCCGAAGGCCGCGCAGAGGTTTATGAGATGTCATTCGATCCCGGGAGGAAGGAGGAGGATTGCAGGGGGGGGCCTTGTTGGACGCTGGGCCCGCAGAGGAAAACCCGGGCTGGCGAGCGTGGGTGTGTCCACTTCATTCATTTGTCTTGTGCAAGTTGTTGTCCAGGGCCTGTGGGGGAGGGCGCAGTGGTATCCTCGCCCTGGCGCAGTGCCTGTGGCTAAGTCCTTGCCTCCTGGATCACTGTGCCTGGAAGGAAGCCAGAGGGGCGCACCTGCAGGGCGGTTGTGTCTGAGAAGACTCCCGCAGGGGGTGAGGGGGCGATCGGGGGGTAGGCGTGGGGCCAGCAGCCTTCACTTGGTGGCCGCTTTTGAGCCCAGGAGAAGCCTGTGCACGAGGAGGAGAGGTTGTCCGGGTGGGAAGAGTAAGGGCCCGCAGACCAGGCAGGAGGTGGATCTTCCCGGAAGGGACCCCAGGGGCTGACGTGGGGCTCCTCTTTCACCCGGAGGGCTTTATCCAGCTCAACGTTCTTAGAGGATCTGCAGAGAGTGAACAGACGCAGCACAGTTAGGGGGCTCCTGGCCTTGGCCAGGCAGGAGTGGGGGTGGGCAGGGCAGGGTGTGGGTGAGGCGCGTGAGCTGAGTGAGGGGAGCAGAGCTCAGGACTGCAGTCCACTGAAGTCACTGCACCAGACGCAGCTCTTTATTTTAATTGCTGGGGGTGGGGAGTCCCTCCGGCAGAGTTGGGACGCCTTGGGGCAGAGTTGGGGTGCTCCGGACACGCTCCAGACGCTGAGGCTGTGAGGCTCCCGGGTTGGAGGAGGGGTGGGCAGAGCCAAAACAGGCAGGGGCCGAGGTCACGGGCGGCCAACATTTGGTTTCCGGCCTTGGGGTCACCAGAAGCACCGTCTGCAGAGCCGGTCCCTGGCTGGGTGTGAGAGTTCACTCCTGTGTGATCTTACTGGTGTCCCTTGGGGAGGAATGTGTTGCTTCCGATATCGCCCCCGGGCCTCTTGGCACCGCCCGCAGGGCCCCGTGTCTCGCTCTGGGTCTCTGACCTGCAGCCAGGTGCCTGGGGTTTGAGCGGCTCTGTGCGTTTCTAGGCTGGAGAACGGGGCCCTTCCGTGTGGCCGTCGCGCTGCCTTCCTTCTGTGTGTGTCGTGTTCACACGCAGCCCTGGGCAGACCGCTGTTCTCTCCTTTACACGCCGAGAGACCCGGCCACGGGCCCCAAGTAACTGCCCCGCCAAGCCTCAGTGCCGCGTGGACACTGGACAGACCCCTCCCCCGTGGGTTGTCGGGTGGGAGCCCTCGGGGCCTGCATGTAGCGCCAGCTGCTGATGGTTTCGGGGGGCCGGAC
>NC_043709.1:2836003-2839989 GCF_006229205.1 Suricata suricatta
AAAAAAAAAAAAACCATAAAAAAATTTTAAGGTCAACTTTATTGAGGTCTAATTTGCATACAGTAAAATTCACACATTTATAGATATAGTTTGGGGAATTTTGGTCACTAAATACACTGGCCTAAACGTCACCCTTTCAGGATATAGAACATTCTAGTCACCCCAGAACCTTCCTCCGTGCTCCATCCCTCAGTCTCTGCCCTGCTTTATTACCGGGGATGGATTTGACCTCTAATAGAATTTCCTATAAATGGAGTCACGTGACGTGCGCTCTTCCTGTCTGTGGCTCCTGCGTCTCAATCTTGTATCAACAGTCAGCTCTTCCTTATCGCAAAGTCGTCCTGCGTCGTCTGAGTAAACTGGTCTGTTTATTCACCGCATGGACTTTGGGGCCATTTCCAGTGTTCGTATGAAAACGATGCTGATCATCTGTGGAGAAGCCCCTCTGGCGGACGTACACCCCCCTTCCTCGGGTGCGCGTTCAGGACCCGAGAGCTGGCCTAGGAAAGCGCCTATCTTAAGACGTGCTTTTTCTTTGTTGTGCGGTGTTTCGTTACTTGACTGTTACAAATGCCCTCTGTATTCACTGGTAGTGCAAAAAGTTCCTCAGAATCAGCATTGGACGGATTAAAGATTTTCATATAAAAATGTAGTCCAAGGAAGCAGGATAAATTATAGTGTTGGAATGGAGGAATACCTCCCTGCAGGGTCGACGCAGAATATACAGACAAATCTGAATTATTTAAATAAATAAAAACCTCAAAATTTTTTGGTAAGACTGTAATTTAAAAAACGATGGGGGTTATATCTGCAACAAATACGACAGAGGATTACAATTAAGAAAACATTAAAAAATGTTTAATGTTTTATTTATTTCTGAGAAAGAGAAGCACAGAGCGTGAGTGGGGGAGGGACAGAGAGAGGGGGAGACATGGAATCAGAAGCAGCTCCTGGCTCCGAGCTGTCAGCACAGAGCCCGATGTGGGGCTCGAACCCACAAACCACGAGATCATGACCTGAGCCGGTCAGACTCCGAACCGACGGAGCTACCCAGGCGCCCCAAGGAAACATGTAAACATATAAAAATTGATTTTAAAAATCCATTGGAAATAATACAGATAAGCCCTTCACAGCAGCAAACAGCCCGAGGCTCGGTGATGAGCGTCTGGGAAGACGCGGAAGCCAAAGCAGCATAAAGAACGGAGCCACTTGTGACGGATGTCTTTGGAAGTTAATCTGGCAATATTTTGAAAATATTTTAAAAACGGATACATTATTTGACCCATTAATCTCGTATCTGACCAATTATCTGAAGGAAAAACAGTAGTGTTTAAGGAACTGTCTTTCCTCCTTTAGAAGATATTTTCTCTTTGTTTATTAAGATGCTCTTGATATTTTTTTACTCCCCAATTAATTTTTCTTCTCTAACAATCCAGATTTTTGCATCACAGACCTTCCGACAGAATGTAGTTGGTCCCTGCCATTGGCCCGCTGTGTCGTGGGCCTCCCTCCTGCAGCCTTCCCCTGACTTCATGGTTGGCGTGATCAGCATCATGCGGACCTAATGCTTTCTCTGCATCCCGGCTTCTCTTGAGCTGCGGTTCCAAAGTTCTAACGATGCCCGATTCCACGCTGGAGACAGCCCACATCTCGGACTCTGCGCCCCCGGACCCCGCAGCTGCGGCTTCTCGGCTTTCCCATCCTGGGCCGGGGGGCCTCGAAGCCTGCTGCTGTGTCAGCGTCTTGCGGTTCCTGACACGCGGGTCTCTTTCTCCAACACTGGTTCAGATGCTTCCTGCCACTTCCTGCCTCCGGGCTTTGCCTGCCTATCTCCTGTCTTTCTCATTTACTGTGTCACCTCCTTGGGACACTCCTGCCATGGTGGGACCCCACATTGTGTGAATGGAAGTCTGGAAGGCACCTGGAGCCCTTCTAAAGCAGCCCCAGCGCCTTAGGCCCCCCACAGGCAGCCGGCTGGTTGCACCTGCACTGGTGCCCGCTTTTCTAGAAGGTTCTTCCACATGCACTGCTTGCTCGCTGGCCCCCAATCTTCCTGTTGCCTCTGCTGGGCTTACGTTCAAGGCTTCCGGGTCTGACCCCATGGTACCCACCCACCTGTTGCCTTCTGGTTCAGCATCGCTTCTCTGCCAGGTGCTTTTCCTTCCTGTTCCCGGGTTTGAATCTTACCTTCCTTCCGGGCCCGGTCCTGCTGGTACTTTGCCCTTTGGCAATCTTTTTAAGTTTTGTATAGCCTGGTGTGTGTGCCTCTCTGCTAGTTATTTCTCTCTGCTTTGTGTCCTGCGTTTGGCTTTTTACATTTCTGACCATGTCTCTTCTCCCCTGCATTCTCCCGGAGGGCAGAATCCAGTGTCCCCATCTCCGGGAGCTCCCCGCTGAGCCGGGAGGGGGGAGGGGATGCAGATACAGCAGGTCCCACGGCCCCTGCAGGAGAAGCTGGGGGAGGGGCTCCCAGTAGTGATTTCTAGCTCTGTTTGCTCTCAGGAGCCCTTGTTTTTCTCTGAAGGGGCGTGCATGGGAAGCCCTGGGGAGTGACCTCGAAGCCAAAGAGTTGGTGCAAAGCGCACCAATTCTCCACGGTCCTATAGGCTCACCCGGCGAGTGCCGCCCTGCTGTCCGATGCCCACCCGATGCCCACCCGATACATGCCGTGGAGGTTTATGCGCCCGGTCAGGAAGCCACGAGTGATGCAGATGGTCAGATTGTAGAAAGCCCATGACCTGGCCATTTTTTTTTATAATAGTTTATTGTCAAATTGGTTTCCATATAACACCCAGTGCTTCTCCCCACAAGTGCCCCCCGCCATGACCATCTCCCCCTCCCTCCCTCCCTCTCCCCCTTCAGTCCATGGTTCGTTTTCAGTATTCAGTAGTCTCCCTTGATCTGTGTCCCCCGCTCTCTTTCCCCCTTCCTCTCCCCCTGGTCCCCTGGACCTGGCCATTTTAATATGAAGAATCTCAGTAGATCTGAATAGGAACAAATGGCAATCCTGTCTACCTAGTTCAGAAAAAAAAAAAAAAAAGAGTCCAGATCGGGTAGGACCCTCTGTAGGAAGAGACGCTCAGGCTTTGCCGGCTCAGCGGGCGTCGGAAAACGGCCGGCCTTCCCAACGCTCCTTGCCCGTTACTGTCAGTAGCCAGACATGGTCATAAAAATTGTAATTTTTTGGAGATTATTCAAGGTTAACTTTTATTTGTTGTTCTAAGATAAGTGTGCAAACAATTTCTTTTTTAATGTTTATTTATTTATTTTTGAGAGAAAGAGAGAGAGAGACCGAGCACTAGCAGGGGAGGGCAGAGAGAGAGGGAGACACAGAATCCGAAGCAGCTCCAGGCTCCAGACTGTCAGCACAGAGCCCGACGCAGGGCTCGAACCCACGAACCATGAGATCATGACCTGAGCCGAAGTTGGATGGACGCTTAACCGACTGAACCACCTGGGCACCCCACCATTTTCTTAAAGGGCCAGATAGCAAATACTTCAGGCTTTGTGGGTCACAGTTTGACAGCTCTGCTGTTTTAGCACAAAAGCAGCTATTCAGATGGTATGTGCATGAACTCATGGCTGTGTGCCAATAAAACTTTATTTATAAAGGCAGGCAGCTGGCTGGATTTGGCCTGCAGCTTGCTGACCCTGCTCTAAATCATTATTTGTGAAGAGGGAATAGCCATGTGATGTATTGTAAAAGCAGCTGATCCAGATGACTAAAACAAATTTATCCTTCAAAACAATCAGGCGAACCAATCTATTCATCTGGAAAAACCGATACCACAGATTGGGAAACACACCCACTCGGGTTCCGGTCCCACCATGCCCTGGTCTGTAAGCAGAAAGCCCATCCTCCGTCTGAGAAATAGCACATCCGTGTGCAGACTGGCCTTAGGCATCAAAATTGATCTATTTCCTTACTTTCTGACCAGTTTCACACAAACCCGCCTACACCCCTCAAAGTTTAAAGTAGTGCAGGA
>NC_043709.1:2840089-2841472 GCF_006229205.1 Suricata suricatta
CTGGATCCTGGGACGAGGTTCGGGTGGGTTCAACAGGGGACAGGCACAGTGTACTCACGATGTGTCCCCAGAGGTAAGAAGTGACACTCTGGGGGCACCTGGGTGGCTGTTGGTTGAGCATCCCACTTTGACTCAGGTCGTGGTCATGTAAAAATCAAAACTTCCGGCCTGTGCAGCGAGCGGGTCTGTGGCCCCGAGGTGGGCGAGGGCCCTCGGGTCCCACCGCCCCCGCACGTGCAGGCATGCAGTCGGCGCTCACACAGCGTCATCCGTCCGACCCCGCAGCTCCCCCCAGCCCCCGCTCGGCAGGCGTCGTGTGGGGGTGGGGCCAGCCCATGGCTTGTCCACGCTGGCGGCGTCGTGCTGGAAAATCACCTCCCGACCCGTGTGCTGCGGGAGACGCCCCGTGACGCTTGCGGGGAGGCTGAAAAACGATCACACTTCCCCGTGGCACGCTCTTCGTCCCCGTGAGAAATCCACGTTCCTCCCTTTCCTGGAGGCCGCTTACGCTGTGGTCTCCGTGTGGCCCTCACTGTCCTGAGCTGATGCTCAGCCGCCAGTGACGCCCCTCGGGGCCTGGGGGACAGTCTGTGGTCGGGAGGGGCCATGTGGAGGTGCCCAGGGCAGATGCTGAATGAGGGGGTGACCGCCAGTGGGGTCAGAGTCCCCGGAGGTCACCAGGGACACAGGCCATGTTTGTAGCCTTGCAGCCAGACCTCCGGGGTCCGTGGTCACACAGTCCCACGCCAGCAGGTCACTCCCTGCTCCTCCTTCATTGCCCGTCTGACCACCCGGGCGGTCACTCAGGATCACCTTCTGGAGAGCTCCCGAGGGCACTGCGGCCCTGCTCTGCAGATCCCTCCGGGCTGGTGGCCAGCTCTGCCTCCCCAGGAGCCCCTGTATGACCGTGTCCTTCCTCCCCGTTATGCCCGCAAACTGTCTGCTGGCTCCGAGTGGCCACGCCCGGTCGGTGCGGAGTCCTTCGGTCTGAGGCCGGCCCGAGACGCCTGTTCCCCAGAGGCTGCGACACGGAGTGACCCTGGGCGCGACTTACCTGCAGGCACCAGCGGGCCCTTCCCAGCTCCCGCTTTCACAGCACAGCAGGCGCTGGGGAGCGGCCGAGGGGACGGGGCACAGGCGCCGGACAAGCGCTGTCCATGCCCCCGGGAGGGCCGGTCTCAGCTGGAGCGGAGCGGCGTTGCCCCCAGCCCTCGGGGTGGGCCGCGCCGTCTGGAGGCGCCGTGCAGGTGTGGACGTGACGTCGGACGGTCGGAGAGCGCGTGAGGACATGGACGTGGTGGCGGGCGGGCCAGGGGCGGCGACTGCTCGTCCGTGTGGCCTTCCTTGGTCCCCGTGGCAGCGGCGGGCTGACGCCCTGCTTTG
>NC_043709.1:2841572-2883958 GCF_006229205.1 Suricata suricatta
GCAGCTCTGGGTCACGGGAGCTGCGTTCTGAGGAGAAGGATTATTTATAAAACCTGCAAAGCCTGACAAGGTGCCCTACCCTAGCGTGGCATTTGTAAGGACGGTCTTGTAAACGAGGTGCGAGTCCCTGGAGTGAAGGATCCAGACAGAGCTGCTGGCCTTGGCCGCTTCATTGCTGTTTAGTGGGAAGTCCTCGCGCCGATTTCTGAGCGTTGTGGCTGCTCGTGTGCACCCCTCGCGGCCTGGGTCGGGCCCGGGGCTGGGGGGCCCTTCGGGACCGGGTGGCGGAGGGGAGGCGGCTCAGAGGCCTGTGTTTCCGTGCACCTGTCCCGGCTGGCGCTGGGCCGGCCGCTCGCCGTCTGTGACCGGACAGGTCCCGTGCGAAGCGCCTGCCGAGTCCAGTCCGTCTGTGTTTACCCTCTGAGCTGCTGTGAGGACACACGCACGTGCACATTTAGCACACACCTGCACCCGCCAACCGCCGGGCCCACTGCCGTGTCGCTGGGCCTCCTGGCATGAAGCCAGCGCACCAGCGTCACACAGCGCGACGGCGCCGGGCCCGTGAGGTGATGGCCCGTGGGGGCAGCTGGCAGGGCCGTCCTCGGGGAGCTGTGACCCGGTGGGGAGCAAGAAATGACTGCGTGTGTGTGTGTGCGTGTGTGTGTGCGAGCACGCCCGCAGTGACCATGGGCAGGGCGTGCACGGACCAGGGAGGGGGCTCCCTGGGGACCTGGTGTTTGGGCTGGGAAGTGGGAGACCCGGGGGGAGGCGGGGGGGGGTGGGGGGGTGTCAGGTGTGATGTGAGTGTGCAGGGTGTGTGTGCGTGTGTGTGTACCTGACGTGATGTGAGTGTGTGTGCTCGCGTCTGGGGTCTGACGGAGGACGGAGGAGGTCTCCGTGTAAGTGTGAGCCGAGCTGCTTTGTGCCCTCAGCACGCTGGGTGAGGGTTGTGCGCGCCAGGAAAACCTCACAGACTCATTCCGGGCCACCTCGGAATTTGCAGCGAGCTGGGCCAGCGGCAGGATCGATCACCAGAGAAGCGGACCGTCAGAGTGACTGTCGTGTCTCGAGATTGGTGTATAAAGTGATGGCATAAAACAAAAATATCAAATAGATATTCAAATTGTAGGGTTTTCTTTTTCTAATTTGGTTGAAAATGTGCCTCTTCCGTATTTTGTTTTGTTTTGAATTTTCCCAGCTTTTCAGCCCCGCAAAAGTTGATGCCGCTTAAGATTTCAGTTCCAGACGTTAGCGGCGTGACGCCAAACTAGACTTTGGTCGCACACGTCCTGGCGACACTGTGCTGATTGGTCATTTCACGTCCCGGGTGGGGGGAGGGCGACAGGAAGAGAACGTTCGTAGCAACAGCCGTGTGTTTTGAGCACATCGTGATTTCCTTTAGCTGACGTTTCTTAGCCGTCTCCTCGACGCCGGCGCGGCCCTGTGCCCACGAACTCACGGTGACCGTCTGGATTTAAGGACCCGTCACCCACATCCCTCCACTTCACCCTCTGAACACAAACGGCTCTTTCTGTACTGAGTTTTTTCAAACACTCGCACTAGGGAAGTAACACGTGCCGTTCCGTGGGGAGAGAGTCTGGTGCCGTTAATACATAGCATCTCTTTAGTTCTTTGTTTATGACCAACTTATTGCAACATCGGTTTCTCAAAATCTGCAGTATCTGCAGGGCAGTAACAACAGTCTGCTTCTGCTGGGTCCCAGCCCAGCCTCCTGGAGCGCGGAAGGGACCGGAACGGTGTTCGCACCGAGCCCGCCTGCCCGGGGGGAGGTTTCCGGTGCTCCCGGTGGGGGGGCAGCAGGTGCAGGCACGTCTGGAACGAGCCTGGCTGCCCACCGCATGTCACGTTGCATGGCGTGCTTTCTGTTGACCCGCCTGATGGCAGCTTCTTTCTGGAACGTTCTCGCCGCCCAGGGTGTTGACTGCGCCAAGCCCACGATGGATGCAGGGTCTCGGAGCCTCACGGACCCATCCGGCAGGCTGGAAACGCCTTTTCGGATGCCAGTGTCTGAGTTGCTGCCTTGTGGCACTGAGCTCGGGGGTCCCCAGGACGCCTCTGGGACTCGGACGCTGCACTAACCAGGGACAGCGCCTCCTTTGTTGGAAACTTCTGTCCGGCGGCCTAGCAACATGTTCCTGGGAAGCTCAGTGTGGGGAGACAGGAAGTTATGCCCAAGCCATTGGGAGTGGGTAGGTTTTCTGGATGGTTTTGTGGAACGTTCTGTTACCGTCTGAAGCACGTGGGTGTGAGCTTAGGCAAGGTCAGGAGGTCTGGGGAGGCTTTAGTGCAGTGAGGGGGACTGAGCTGGGCTGGCGGCACCAGGTGGCCAAAGCCACAGGGTGACCCACAGAACACGTGTCTGTGCGACAGCCCAGCTCTGTCCCCTGGGGTGGAGAGCAGGTGGACAGTGAGGGCCAGGGGTCAGGGGATGAGGGGAGCAGGCTGTTGTGTCCAGTGTGGCCTCCAGTCCCCTCCCCTCCCAGCCCTACACACACACACACACACACACACAGGCTGGAGACGGTTCCCACGGAGCCTGAGGAGCCCAGGGAAGGCTGGGCAGGCGGGCCAGGAGGAATCAGGTGGCACCCGGACACTTGATCATTCAGCTGTTCTCTCTAATCACGTTAGGGGGCCCCCTGCCCTGGCACCGGCTATGGGAACCGTCCCTGAGCTGGGACGTGCCGCTTTTCAGGTGGACCGAGGGGCTTCGGATTTCTGCATGGCCTCACCTGAGCGCGCGAGGAGATGCGGTGGCCCCTGTTGGTCACTGCATCGCCCCCCCAGGGAGTAGGGCGGGGAGGACCCGGTGTGCCATCGGCCCAGCCGGGGCGCAGCCTTGGCTCCAGGTGTGATCCGAGTCCTGCTGGGCGGCCGCGCTCTCCCGGGTGACTTGCTTTCCCATCTCAGGCGTTTCTGAACATCACTGGTGGAGAGATGGTGTCAGCGTGGCACAGCTGTGGCGCTTGGCACAGCAGGGAGGCCTCGTGAGCCAGACCAGTGTCCCCCGGGTGTTTCCGCGAGGCTCTCTGATGGTCTGGCTGGACTTCGGGCAAAAGTCTCAGCCTCCGTTGGAGGATCTGTGCTCACTGACTCCAGCTGCCGCTCTGCGCATGTGCCGCCTCGGGGCTGCGTGGGGTGCGGGATGCGAATGGGGTCCGGGGGGGGGGCCCCTGCCGCACCCCAGCCTGCAGTGTTGAAGTGACCTGCACGGTGAGCCGCAGGGTGTCTGAACATGGCCCCGACCTGGTGGGAGAAGCCAGCGAGGACCGCAGTGCCGCCTTCATGTCTGTGTCTTCACGCCCTCGGGGGCCCGGGGGGCCAGGCTGGGGGCCACCGCGGGGCAGAGAGTGGGTCAGGCAGGGCTCCTGGGTCCCCGGTGGCTGGCCAGGTGAGCACAGCTCGGGGCAGGCTTCACCCGCGGGGACACAGCAGGGAAGGAAGTTTCCGGAAAGGGGCGGCACAGTAGAAAAACTGGGTTTGGATTTAGAAGGTTGGGTGCGCGGCCCCCCCGGATACTGGGACGCCACAGGGTCTGTGATGTAGGAGAGCGCTCGGCGGCCCCTGCCTGTCTCCTGCGTGTCCCCTGCGTGTCCCCTGCGCTCCCAACACCGGCCTTCGTCTCCTGTATTTCTGCTTGAAGAACCGCTTGCTAAGCGCGTCGATGCCCCAAGGCACGGGTTCTCTGCCCGGTGCCCGTGACCCCAGGACACACTGTCTCACGTCTGGCATGTTGGGGCGCCCCTGGCATCCCCGAGTGGAGCTCAAGGATGCTGCTCAAAGCCAGCCCAGGACGGCCTGTGAGAAGCCGTGGTCTGGGGAAGTTCTGTGGTTTCCAGAATCTTCCTGTCTTTTGGAGACACCTGTCTATTCCAGAAGCTGTTTCACTCAAAAGTTTTTTGTTTTTCTTTAGTTTATTCTTTTTTTTTTTTTTGAGAGAGAGAGAGAGAGAGAGAGAGAGAGAGAGAGAGAGAGAGAGAGAACACAGCAGGGGGGAGCAGGGAGGGGGAGGAGAGAAGCGCCGCTTCTGCCCGAGGGAGGGTGAGCACAGGGTGCCCTGCAGGGAGGCCGGGGCGACAGGCTTCACGGAGGGCAGCGCCCTGAGCCGCCCCCACTGACGCCCGGTGCCCAGGAGCGGGCCCGGCGGGCACCCCGAGCCCACGCCGCCCTCAGAGGCCCCACTTCTGTTCCTCTGAGGAGTGCCGCTTCCCCGTGGTCCTGGCCACTCTGACCCCCCTGGGACCGGCCCTGCCAGCCCCCCACAGCCTCTCAAGGGGCCACGCCCCTCCGGATGCTGCCTCCCCGGTCTTACGCCCTGGTCCCCAAGGGCACGGCCTTCGCAGCGGCGTGGAGGTGCCGGGGCGTCTGGGCAGCCCGCTCACAGGCCCGTTAGAGACACCGCAGCGCTTGGCCAGATCGCTGGGCCCCGAGCCGCGCTGGGGCCAAACCGCAGACGACGGTACCGTCCTGGTTTGTGAAACCTCAGCAGCGGTTCGCAGACGCGCTTCCGGAAGGGAGGCTGCTCAGGCCAGGGCCCGCTGTCCCGGGTCTTGGCCTCCCAGTCCCCCAGCTCTGGTGTTGTCGCCCCTGCGCCCCCCACCCCCGCTGCGTCCCGTCCGCCGTGTGGGGCCCTTACCTGGAGGCCCTGCCATCCCGCACAGACCTCGGGCGTCGGGGCCGGGCGGCCGCCTCCTGGGTTTCCCTCGGTGGACAGCATCCGTGTGGGCCTCCCCAGGCCCATCCAGGGGCTCCCCTCGTGCACCTGACTGGACCCCTCAGGCCTTTCCAGAGCCCCCGCCCTCCCCCGGCCTCACCTCGGTGGGGCCCTGACCCTCCGGGTACCCCGGTATCCTGGATCTTGCCACGTGCTTCCTTCCCACTTGAACTTCTGGGCCAGACTAAGGACAGACACTGTGTCTTTCCCCGAATTTAGCAGTCTCTGGCCTGGGAAGTCAGCGGAGCCAATCACTTGAAAAGCCGGCAGTTGCTGCTCGGGGGCTCTGCCGGGTCAGACGTCCAATCCTCTAAAGAGTGACTTCCCCGTGGTGACTCAGCTCTGATGTAAAACTTACAATTCGGCTCTTTTCTTTACTGTGGCTTTCTGATGAGAATGTGAACGCGGAGCGTTCTCAGCGTCTTGGGGTGGACTCGTGTGTTCGTGGGAACTGTGTGAAATCGTGTGACATGCCCGTGTGGTCTTTCCAGATGCCTGCTCCGTGCCCGTCTCTGAGATCATCACTGTTGAGGAAACGGACGTCCACGGCGGACTCTCCGGCAGCGGAAAATGGCAGAAGATGGAGAAGCCCTTCGCTTTCACAGGTGACGAAGCGGAGCCCCTCCCGCGTCCCCGATGCCTGCGCGGATGGCGGGAAGGCTGTTTCTTTGCCTTATCCTGTAGAAACTGCTTTATGTAATTTTCCCAAGATCTACTTTTGATTAGTGTTTTGATCGCCTTATACTTTCTTTGTTTTTTAACATGGGTGAAAAGAACCGAGAAATAGAGGCCTTTTTCCCTATGGTTCCCAATGGCCAGGAGGCGGGGGCGGCGCGGGGACCCTGCGGCCGGGGTGCGTGGGGCGCGGGGCTGCGCTCGGCCCCCTGACCCGCCGTGCCCTCTGTCCCTGCAGTGCACTGCGTGAAGAGGGCCCGACGTCACCGCTGGAGGTGGGCGCAGGTGACCTTCTGCTGTGCCGAGGAGCCGCTGTGTCACCTGTGGCTGCAGACGCTGAGGGAGCTGCTGGAGAAGCTGAGTGCGTGGGGCGGGGCTTCGAGCGAGGCGTGGGGGCGGGGCTCTGAGCGAGGCGTGGGGGCGGGGCTCCGAGCGGACCGACTTGCGCGGCCTCCCTGCCCTTGGCACACCTTCCTGTAACCAAGCGCACTGGTGAACCGGCGTGGCTTGGACCTTGACCAGTCATCGTGCGCTGCCCCGAGCATGGCCTTCAGGGCCCTGCGCCTTCCCGACCAGCTGTGAGCCGGGGTGGGGGGTGGGTCAGCCCCTGGGCCCGCCCTGCCTCGGTCTCTCTCTCTGGGAAGTGGGGATGGGGATTGCTGCGTTCCTGGTGAATGTGGGGACGGAGTCAGGTCGTGGGGGTGCGCCTGCGCCCCGAGTCTGTCTGTCGCCCCAGAGAATGTGAGGCGTCAGCTCATATCCTCTGCCTGGAACCCCGTTTCGTGCTGTTTGGTTATAATCTTAATTCGTAATTTTGTGAGCTCAGAATGGGCTTTCTTTTGCTGTAGAGTAGAAACCGCGCGTGGGTAGGTTCGTTTTCTGTCTTTTTTAATTCACTTGGCATCTGGATCAAAGAAGTGAAATAACTTATTGAAGACAGTGTTGCCCGCCTTTCAGCTCCAGAGAGACGTCCTCGCAGGAAAGGTGCACTTGCTTATTTGCGCTTCCGCATCCCGCCGTCTAATCCTGCGGGACAGGACGTTCCTTACCCGCTGCCGGGCGAGTGACCCCCGAGGCCTCCTCGCATCTCCCAGCCCGAGGGCCCTGTCCTGCTGTGGGCGTCTGCGCAGGAAATCCCCCCCCATCTCTCTGCCGCTGCCGCCGCCAACACAGCCCTCTCTCGGGACCCTTCCCGCTCGTCCTCACTCCTGCCCCCCGCCTCCCTCCGGTTCCTCTGCGGGCTTTCCTGAGACCCGGAGTCTGTAGGCTCCGACTCCCGAGAGGACCGCGGGGAGCCTGCGCCCCGTCGGACGGCGGGGGTGATCTGCGCGGCGGGCAGGAGCGCACAGCTGTACACCTGCCGCACGCTTCTCGCTCCGACGGGAGTTCCTGGACTCTTACTCCAGCCCCTCGCGTCCATCTGCTCTAAGTAGCATAGATGCAGGGAAGCCCCCAGACCCTGAGCTCTCACACACCCAGCAGTCCGCGTACCCAGCCCCACATCCAGAAACAGAACATCACCAGCCCCCCGGGGCTCCCGGGCCTCCTGCAGCGGAGCCCCCCCCCGCCCCCCGCGGTGATCACGGGCTGGCTTCTCAACACCGGATTCAGTTGACGAGTCCCGTCACTCTGCGAAGCCCGGCGGTGGACTTCCTGGCTCAGCGTCAGCTTGTGCGGCTTCCCCGCGCTGTGTGTGGGGTCACCGCTCGTTCTCTCGGTGGCGTGGCCCTCCGTGCCCCACCGCTTATTTCACCGTGGCCGGTCGCTGGGAGAACTCCTGTATGTTCTGAACGTTCTGTTCGTGTCTTGTGCCTTTCTGCTGGCTGCGGCCCAGGGCAGTGGAGCTGGTGGGCGGCGTGGCCCCCTGGGCGCGTGTTCGCCTCAGCACAGACTGCGACCCCCCCCCCACCGGCAGCCTTTCGCAGGCCTGGCCGCCCTGATCTTGTCCACACCCTAATACCATAGCTGTTTTGGTGGGTGTTCGTAGTCTTGCATAATGGGATTAATTCACATTCCCTGAGAGCTGATGAGGTTGAGACTTGTTTCTGGGCCATTTGGAAATCCCCTTTCGTAAGGAGTCTGTTCAGGTCTTTTGTCCACTTTTCTTTTGGGTGTCTGTCTTTTCTTAATGTTACGTAGATATTTTTTGTACATCATGGACCCAGTTCTTTCATTGGGTTTATGAATGACTGATACCTTCTCTCATTTTGTGGCTTGCCTTTTTACTCCCGCTGGTGTCTCTTGATGTGCAGACATCCTTCTGGTTTTTTTTCTTTTTTTTAAGTAGGCTTCATCCTACATGGAGCCCAGCATGGGGCTCGAACTCATGAACCGTGAGATCGAGACCTGAACTGAGGTCAAGGGTCAGACGGTTAACAGACTGAGCTACCCGGGGGCCCTGGACATTCTTCATTTTAACACAGTCCTCTCTCTCTTTTTGTTTTCTTTTCTTTGTGTTGTTTTGCTCTGCGTTAGTTTGGGTCCTGTTTGACATCTTTGTCTACTCCAGGGCCGTGGAGGTATTTTCTCCCCAAAGCCTTGTTTCACCTTTCACATGTAGACCTGCAATCCACTTGGAATTGGTTTGTGTGTGTTATTAAGGGATTGGCTAAGGTTTACTTAAACAGAGGCACCTGCTCCACCCCAGGCTGCCGGGGGAGGAGCGTCCCTCCCCAGCGCCATGAGGCCGCCGTGTCGTTCTCCACGACCTTAGCACCTGTGTGCAGAGCTTGAGTGGGATTCCAGTTTGCATCCGGTGACGTTCTTTTTAAGAAGTTGGTGATTCTTTTGGACTCTCCTGAAACACAGCCAGGTCAGTTGTGAGTCATGATCTTCTCCTTCATCCCTCTTGGTTCTTGTGCCTTTTATTTCTCTTCCTTACGCTGTGGTCCTGGTGTGGATCCCGGCACAGGGGCATCGCCTCAGTCCTGCCCTCAAGGGGCAGATTCCAACATTTCACTGTCAAGAATGATGTTTCTTAGGTTTTTCATAGATTTTTAAAAAAAACATATTAAGGGGGCACGTGGCTGGCTCAGCGGCCAAGCGGGGCAACTCCTGATCTCAGGGCTGAGTTTGAGCCGCACATTGGGTGTAGAGATGTCTTAAAAACTAAAAATTAAAAATAATTAAAAATAGGTAAAAACATATTAAGGAGGTTCTTTCTGAATTTCTTGTTTTAAGAGTTTGTTTTTCCTTCAGCCACGGCCGGCTGGTAAATCAGATGGGTGTTCCTCCGGCATCTGTTGCAGCACTTGTGTGATCGTCTCCCTTTCAAGTCCTTACGTTGGTTTCTCTTTGTATAAAAGTCTTTGCGGGGCACCCAGGTGGCTCAGGCAGTTAAGCGTCCAGCTTCGGCTCAGGTCATGATCTCACAGTTCGTGGGTTCAAGCCCCGCGTCGGGCTCTGTGCTGACAGCTCAGAGCCTGAAGTCAATTTCAGATTCTGTGTCTCCCTCTCTCTCTGCTCCTCCCCTGCTCGCACTCTGACTCTGTCTGTCTCAAAAATAAATAAACATTAAAAAAAATTTTTTTAAAGTCTTTGTATTCCTGTGAAATCCAACTTGGTCATGACATGTTACTCTTCATATTTATTTCTGGAGTTGACTTGCTGATACTGGTTTAGGATTTCTACACCGCGGATCGGGCAGGCCCTTACCTCCCCTCTGACCGCGTCCTTGTCTGGTTTTGCTGTCAGGCATTGGTGGCCCCTTGTGGGGAGCTGGGAGGTGCTCTGTCCTTCTTTTGAAAGAGTCTGTGTGACGCTGGGAACTACCGTCTTCCCTAAATACTTGGAAACATTCACTGGCGAAACCCTCTGGGCCTGGGTTTTCTTTGGGAAAAGGTTTTCATTAATGATTTTGGTTTCATTATTAAATGTCAGACTATTCACATTCATCTGTTGCTTCTGTCAGCTTTGCTAAATTGTATTTTCTGAGAAAATGTGTCTATTTGCCCAAATTTATAAGTTTACTAATAATCCTTTCACTTTCCCGGTAATATGTGCAGATTCTGGAATAATGTCCCCTTTTTCATTCCTGATAATTAGTAGTTTATTGCTTCTCCCTTTTTCTTTATCAGCTTTATTAGGGAATTATCAATTTTATGAATCTCTTCAAAGAATCAACCTTTGGCTTTGTTGATGTTCTCTACTGTGTATTTCCTCCGCAGTGTTTTATTATGATTATCAAGCAGACGGAAAGGAAAATTTGCAAGAACGCAGCAAACACGCCACACATCCACTGCCTGGATTCTACAGTGGTTAACGGTGCTGTGTTTGCTTTGTCAGTGTCCGTGTGTCTATCCAGTAGTTAATCGTGCTCTTGGCTCAGTTTCAGGGTCAGGGACAGATGTGGGGGCTTCACCTTTGAACACTTCAGCCGGCGCCTCATTAATTAGAGAAGAGCATCTGTTTCTAGTTCTGAGCGGGACTTCCGTGCGGTGAAATGGACGGATCGTGAGTTTCAGTCAGTGGTGCTGCACCACACCCACAGGCAGCCGTGAAGCCCCGAGCCTCCCTGGGAGGCGCACGGCACCCCAGAGTCACTCTGACGATCCTTCCCGTCAGTGCAGAGACCCATCACTACCTGAATGGAGCCGTGTGAGGGGCCTTTCGAGCAGGGCTGCGGGCGCTCGGCATAATGGGTCGGGGCGTGTCCGCGTCGGCAGGTATACCAGTAGTCCGCGCCTTTTTATTGCTGAGCAGCATTCTGCAGTGTGGCTAGACCACGGCTCGGTGTCGGTCATCAGTCGCTGGCGTTTGGGGTGTTTCTGCCCCGAGCTGTCATGAACGGCCATGCTGTGAACATTTGTGAGCAGGATTGTGGGGGGACGTAGCTTTTCGGGATTTCTTGGGTATTTATGCTTTCTTGCTACTTTGATTGATTTGTTAGTAAAGTTGGGTTTTTAAGTATCAGAATCAACTTGAACTGACCCCAACAGCAATGTGGGAGTTGTTGTAAGAGCATCGGTGTGACCTAGGCGGGAAGGTCCTCGGGACGGGCCTGGACCCAGGGGCTGGGGGGCTGTCTGTGTCTCACAGTCTGTCCATCTGTCTGGACTCTTGCGAGGCTCTGTCTGTGCCTGGCGCTCCGTCTGTCTCTCTGGCGCTCTGTTCTGTGGGTCTGTTTCTTCTTATTCTCTGCAGACCCCCCCCCCCCCAACCCCTGTCCTGAACATGACGAAGGCCAGGCTGCCACTACCTTCCAGAATTCTGAGCTCCCGGGGCTTCTGGGCCACCTGGCAGATGTGCAGAGCTGCTGCCCATTCTCCTGGGCTGGCACTTCTCTCTGCTTGTGGATTAGGAAGCTCTTTGGTGCTGTTCTTTAACTTAAAAATACTTATCAGACGATACTGAGCAGAGTTCTCATACCATTGTGGTTTGATTGAGTTCAGTTAACGGTACTTCGGAGGGACGATCTGCTGCACCCGTTGTGACTGACACACCGTTGTTGTCTCGCAGCGTCCAGACCAAAGCACTTACTCGTGTTTATCAACCCGTTCGGAGGGAAAGGACAAGGCAAGAGGACCTACGAGAGGAAGGTGGCGCCGCTGTTCACCTTGGCCTCCATCACCACCGAAGTCATCGGTAAGGTGTGAATTCTCTGTTACACACGCAGGCGTGTTCGAGAAGGATTCGAGAAGGGTCGAGAGACAAGATTTTTTATCTTCCGAGCTGATTTTGAACCAAGGAACGTGTGTCGTTTTCTATACCAGAACGAGAACAGTACAAAACAAAGAATGTGTCCCTTCCTAGCCGAGTCTTAGCACTCACAGCACTCGAGACCACACTGAGAGGATGAGAGGGTCAGGATCTGGACAGGAAACTCTTGTCAGAAGAGAGGCGGGTGGCTCGACAAGGCTTAGGAGGCATTTCACCGGTAGTGACACTGTGAGCCATGTTTGTGGCCCCAGGTTTCCAGCGCAGGTTCCTGACACCGCACGGGTGCGGGGAGCCCGTTTTCTCCTCCCCGGGCCCCGCGCTCTGGGGTCTGAACACGCTTATTGAAGAGCCACTGGCAGTGAGGGCGAAGACCCCTACAAATCGGCGGGTCAGTCAGGATTCCAGTTTTCCGGATCTCCCGCAGGAGGGCAGCCAGATGCACAGATGTGCACACGTGCGCGGCCACATCCCAAAGTGGCAACGCACTGAAACCGCCTAAATGCCGCTGCCGGGAGCGCGGCACTGCCGCTGCCCCAGCGTGGCAAGGCGGAAGGGACCGCACGTGGACCTTTAACGTGGTCTTTACGGAGAACCTCTTACATGAGAAAGCAGTTGTGATAAAGGGCCAGGAACCCCAGAGTCACGAGGCCGCCTGCAGGCGGAATTTCTATCACGTCTGTGTGTCCCACGTTGAGTATACGGACTGGGCTGGCCTTTTCTTGTTTTTTTATATATCTTCGTATTTTCTAAAATTTCAAACTAACTTGGATAATAAGGAAAAACTATAAAATAGAACATGTAGTCTCTTTCCAAAAAGTTACCATTTGTTGGCAATTAGATGCCAGGAAGGTGGCCTTCCACCCCCCACGCCCCGTAGGATGCGTGCCGAGCGAGAGCGGCCTCCCCCGGGCTCGGCGTCCCTCCCCGCCCCCTGGGATGCTGTCGGACCTCATCTTAAAGGAATGGTGTGTGTGCCTCTTGTGTTGATCGGACTCTCGGGTTTGAAGGTAAACAGAACGATGAGACGCTGTCTTTCCCTCTAGTTACCGAACGTGCGAATCAGGCCAAGGAGAGCTTGTACGAGATCAACATAGACAAATATGACGGGTGAGTGAGGTTCCGTGCACGCGAGTCGGAGTAAACGCTGACCAGACCCCCGTCTACTTCCCCTCGCTCCCTGCCCTCGCCGCCTCTCCTACCGTCGGAGTAAACCTGCTTCTCGTAGAAAATTAGAAACTGCAGAAAACCGCCGCACCTTCTTCTGCGGCGGGGAGACACCCACAGACGCCGTCGGGCTTGGTCGTAGCCACCTGCCGGCGCGGGCCGACCTCCCCGAGTCGTGGGAAAGGATGGGATAGGCATCGTCTCCTTCTAAGTATCTCGGTGCCTGTTTCCTAAAAACAAGGATGTTCTCTTACCGAAGCAAAACCCGGGGAGACACCGGGAAGCCATGTGACACAGCGCTCTGACCCGTCTGTCCCCACTTCGGGCCCTCCCAGCTGTCCCATTATTTCTTTTTTCTTTTTTGGAAAGAACGAGAGAGGGGTGGGGATACCCGCAGGCTCAGAGCTGTCCCCACAGAGCCCACCGCGGGGCTCGAACTCACAAACTGTGAGATCATGACCTGAGCCGAGATCAGGAGTCAGGAGGGTGCCTGGACCTGCCTCCCCTTCAGCTCTCTGTCAGCTGTCTGGCCTCAGGCCCGGAGCCGCTCCTCAGCCTCTCTCGTGGGAGTCCGGGTCTGTGCTCGGCCGCCCACCTCCTCCACCCCAGCGTGGTGTCTGCTCTCTGCTCCTGGTCGGTCCTGGTGGCAGGCGGGCAGCGGGTGACACAGGAGGGCCCTGCACTCTCCTCACCGGTCCCTCGTGCGGTATTGCGTCTGCGCCATGTCCCCACTGGGGTGTCAGCCCCTGGAGGGCCGGCGTCCTGGGCCCCACGCTCCGCCCCCCCCCCCCCCAGTCCTGGCCCAGCCCTGGCCTGTGACAGGTGCTTGGGGAACGATCACATGAGCCCCGGGGAGAGGCGGTGAGGATACAGGAGCTCACAGACAGGCTGCAGGGTCAGGAGTTCTGGAAAGGTCCTTTGGAAAGCTGAGGCGGCGGGGATGGACTCGGGAGGCCGAGGGGGCTTGTGCTCTGTGGCCGGAGCCTGTTGGACTGTGGCAGAGACGCGCACACAGAGGGCTGGTCTCCAGGACACGTGGTCCCGGTGACTGACCCTGCAGAAGACACGAGACTCCTGGCCCGAGTGACGGTGACGTCACCAAGCCGGGAGACCAGGTGAAGTGGGTTTGGAGACTGCGGTGCAGCGGGTGTGGGGGGGTCTGCTGAGCCGCGGGCCTCCCTGGACGCATCGGCCCCGCAAGTCCAGAGCAGGAAGGTCGGGGGCAGAGAGGGGTTGACTCCAGGGCTGGGTGTGCTCTGCACCACCCCAGCAATGACCTGGGCCGACCCCACTGTCTCGCAGTGGAGTCCCCTGTCAGGATGCCTCTGTCCCGGGGCCACCGAGAAGCAGAGCTAGGGTTTCCGGTGGGCAGGCGCCCCTGGGACATCGGGGGTGTGAAGGGCGACCCGGAAGAGAGGTCTAGGAAGTCAGGAGCCACACGGCGGCCGGCGGCCAGCCTCCCCGGGAGGACAGGTGGGGCAGGGCAGGGGAGGGCTCTGGGGACAGCAGGGGGCCACCTTCCAGCCTCCAGGCCATCTGCTGGGTGGGGAGGCCTTGGTCAGCCAGAGGTCTGTGCTGTCTGCTCATGTTTTAGCAGCTTGGCCTCAAGGGAAGCACTAGGCTTCTGGGCTGCGGAAGAGGGCCTTCTCTGAGGAGCAGGCCTAGGGCCACCCCTGGGCTGGGTCCCAGCCTGCCCTTCACGGTCTCCTGTGGCCACACTGGGCATGGAGGGGGAAGATCCCGCTGAGGGAATGCGCGTAGGACCTGGTGGGTGTCAGCTGCCTGCCCCCTGGGGACTCCCACGACGAACAGCAGAGAGCATGGTATTGTGGGGACAGTGGAGGGGCCCTCATGCCCGTGTCCCCTGCAGGATCGTCTGTGTTGGTGGCGATGGCATGTTCAGCGAGGTCTTGCACGGCCTGATTGGCAGGACTCAGAGGAACGCCGGCGTGGACCAGAACCAGCCCCGGGCAGCCCTGGTGCCCAGCCCGCTCCGGATCGGCATCATCCCCGCAGGTAGGGTGTCCCTGTCCCCGTCCCTGTCCTGGGGGCGCCGAGCTTCCTTCCTGCTCGTTCCCTCACGGATCTGGAGGTTTTACCTGCACACGGGGCAGACCTTGTCGACACACAGTCAATGGCCAAGGAAAGGACCGCTGGCGGGTCCCGGCTTCCCCTGACGCCTGCTTCCCACGGGCGCCAAGCAGCCGGGGAATGTCCGCCCTCAAAGGACTGCCGGTTGGCAGGGGGAGGGGACGGGGGGACCTGGGGGGGCAGCAAGACCCCAGAGCACAACCGAGGAGGAAGGGACCCCCGAAAGCAGGCGGTCTTCTAGAAGCGGCTTGCAGCCCAGACCTAGGGGCGCTGGGGTTGGGGGAGGGGGAGCCCACGCACCGGGACCAGGAAGGTGGGGGCCGGTGCCTGTGAACCCCGTGGGCCCCCGGGCTGTGTCCCGAGACACGGCTCAGCGGGTTCTAGGCCTTTCTAGGAAGTGCCCAGTTCATTGACAAACCACAATGCTAAGCAAAGGCTGGGCCTTGTGGGTTCGAGGCTTGCAAATAAAGCCACAGGGATGAGGCCCCTCCTGCCCTGCGCCCTGTGTCCCGCCCTGTGTCCCCGCCCTGTGTCCGCACTGACAGGCTGGCTGCTGGCCAGGCTCTGGGCACCATGCCCACATCACGTGTCATGTGACTCTGTTGTCCTGACTTCTCTGTGAAGGAGGGGCCACCATCTTCCGAAGATGAGGGCTCTCAAGGTCGCCCAGGAGGGCATGCCCCTCGGGAGCCCAGGCCTCTCTGCCCCACCCCACAGTCAGGACGAGGCCTGTCTTTTCCCGACTGACAGTGTTTGCACATTAAACATCTTTATTGTTGGTTGGCCTGAATCTCAGCTCTTTTCCCAGGTCAGGCCTCTTTCTTTGGGCTTTGAACGTGGCCTGCCCCAGACTTCGTGGATTTTATTTGTCCATGTGCTGAACCACTTTCCCTCAATGTCTTTGATCACCACTTGCCTGCAATAGCTCTAATGCTTAAAACTCCAGGCTCCGAACCTTCACAGGGAGTGTGGGAGCCCACGTGGCTGCATCGGGGCGTGTGAGGACCGACCGAAGCCGGCTCTGTGCCCTCTGGATCTCGAGGTGCAGTGGGGGACCCGATGGGCATGGCCTGTGCCCGTGGAGAAGACCCCAGCACCCAGGGAAGCGTGGGCGCTGCAGGGAACCCGGGTCAGGGACGGCTTCTCTCTGCCCGGAGGTCAGGCCGATCTGAGAGGGGACAGGCGGGGCCCAGCCGAGTGCGGATGTGGGTGTGCCGAGGGTCAGCTGGGGCGGGGAGCCGATGGGATGAGCTGTGTGCGAGGAGAGGGGGCCCGTGGGGCAGGGGTGCCAGGACTGGGTAACAGAGGCGCCTGGGCAAAGGCCCTGCTCGGGTCCCAGGGGCCGTGTGGTGAGACACTGCGGAAGAAGTCGTAGGGCTGCTGGGCAGTGTCTGCTCAGGGCGGCGTTGCTGGGGGCCCGGGGAGGACGCTGGGGGTTTGGCCGGTGGCCCCGTGGGCGGCCGTGACTGGGGCACAGAGAGAGGAGTGAGGGTGACAGAGGCAGCCAGGCTGACCCTGTGACGTTGGACTTGGCAGCCTGGGGAGAGGCCGCGACGAGGCAAAGGTTCTGATGGAGATCCGAGTCGGCGCTCCTGGGGCCCCTGAGAGCAGTTGGGACGGGGGTCTGGATGGTGTTGGGCAGCCTTGGGGCGGACGGGGGTCCTGGGACGGAGCGTGCTGGAGGCCACCGCTGCAGCCGCCCCGAGTCCCGTGCTGATGTTCCATAAACTCAGCCTCTTTCTGCTGGAGCACTGGGAGGTGTCAGCGAGTCTGCCGAGAGGGCCGGACCCCCCCGCCGGCGTCTTCCCGGCACTGCCCCTGTGCTGCACGGCGGGGCCCCGGGGGGACGCCGCTCGGTCTGGGGAGCTGACGCCAGAACCACGTCCTGGCCCCGAGCTGGCCAGACCTTGCGTTTCCGGCTGGACGCTGGGCCTTCCTCTCGGTTAAAGCCCGGGCCACGCAGATGGGCGAGGAGACACCGGGCAGTTGGCAGACCCGAGGGCTGAGCCGCTTGTAGGCACGCTGACGGGAAGTCAGAAGGAAGAAGTGGTTGGTGTTGTGGGGACCCATGAGGACAGGGACATGTGCGTGGACTTGTCCGCCGGCGCCCAGGTCCCTCCTGCCCCCGTCCGGTCCGCCTGTGCCCGTGTGTTCTCGCCGCAGACATCCCGGCCCGGCCACGGCGCAGGGGTGAGTGAGGCTGGCTCAGGGACGTGGACCGTGGGTGAACAACGGAGAAAGCAGAGCGGTGGGGGTGCACGCCCTTGCAGACGGGGGTCTGGGAGGCCTTCAGGTGAAGTGTGGTGAGGACATCGCCGGCTCGGGGCGGGAGTGGCCTGGCTGCGGTGTGCTGTCCTCGGGAGGCGGGACCGTGGGGGACAGAGGGGCAGGTAGCCGGTGCCCACAGAGGGGCGGCGGCCTCGTGAAGGATCCTGGGCAGGGGGGGGAAGCTGAGCGATCACCTCCTTTGAAAATCTGACGTTTTAGTGAAACGGTCCCTGAACCCCATCAGAAGCCCCATTCACCTGCCACACTCTTTGCCCAAAGGACATGGGTGACCGAGAGAGAATGTGCATCCCGCCCGTCCAGAGCAATGGCAGGGTCCAGAATTAAATCCTGGGTCACAAGCACCTCTCCGTCCATCTTATACCCGGGCAGAAGGTGTTTGCATGGAACTCTGACTCCAGAATGGGGCCATCCCCCAGCCCGGCCCAGGCGTGGACCTGGACGCCCCGCCCCGCCCACGCCTCCCTAGACGCGTCGCCTCTGGACGCCTGGGAAGCAGGGGCCCGTCTTGGTTGTTTCTCTAGAGGACGTCCTGGCACTCGTAGACCTTCCAGCCCCGTGAGGCTCCTTCTCGAGACTCTGAGCTCCCCTGTGGGGACCCCCTGCGGGTGGCCCCGGTGCAGGAGGCCCAGACGCGGGGACAGGCCTCAGGGGCCTCAGTTGACAGGCTGTGGTGCAGGACGGAAGCCACACGCTGGCGGCTTCATCTTCCTGGAGGCCCTGCGGAGTCCCCACTGACCGTATATGTCCCATCCCTGCAGATGCGGCGACTGTGGGGGTCTCGTCGGCTCGTGGTGAAGGACGGCGGGCAGGAGAGTAAACAGGGCCCTCGGCCCACGAGGGGAGCGAGTGGGCTCTGCGGACGTTCTGGAAAGTTCTGGGGATGTGAAGGACTACCTCACGGCATGGTTCAGATTCGGTCTCTCAGAAACGTTTATATTATCCAAGTCCCTTCGTTCTAGCGATGAGTGAGGTTAGGGAGAGTCTGACACCACGTGGTGTTTTGTGGACACTGTTGATACTGATTTTTAATATTTTAAGATTAGTCACCCCTGGAATCTTAAGGGTTTATTTAAAAATGTGCACTTGGCTCATTTTTGGAATGAGGTATCACTGAAGTCTTTAGGTGAAGATTGATAAGAAAGGAAAATACACGTATGAAAAATATACAGTGTTTGTACAACTTAACTAACACCCGGCAGCCACAGGTCAGCTTAGATTAAATAATTAAGAGCCTCCACTCAGATCACAAACTGGACCAGATTCTGTTTCTCGAAGAGACACCAGAGGGTGCTTGCAATCCAACCCATCTGTCAGGAATCTGGAACTTTCCAGATGCATCGAGAGACTTGTAGATTGTCCTGGGGCTCGGGGCGGGGCCTCTGGGCCCTGCTGGCGTCCGGGCCCCTCTGCCCGTTAACGCGGGTCCCTCCCTGGTGGGTCCCAGTCTGGGCTGGGGGAGGTCTCCGCGGCGATAGTGTGCCGCCCGGGTCCGTCACCGCTTGGTTCTCAGGAACCTTCCGCCAGCTTGTCCAGCTGTTCCGCGGGCTGAGCCAGGATCTCGGGAAGGTGGGGTTCAGGAGCCTGTTATGAATGAGCGCCCCAAGAGAGTCCCCGCAGGCTCAGGCTGGGAGCAGTGACCTGGATCATGGCCCAGTTAGAACTAGGGCAGACCAAGGGAGGCTGGAGCCGCACCCTCACGCCCTGGGGGCCCAGGCACTGGCTGGGTGCCGTGAGGTCACACCGAGGTCACCCCCAGTGTGCAGCCAGGCACGTCCGTGGCCAGTGAGGTCCCCTCCTGTCAGGTGACTGCTGCCGTGCCCCTGTGACTGAGGGATGGGCCGGGGTGCGTTCTGTGTGCCGGGGAGGGGGGTCATACACATCACAGAGCCCGGGCTATGCAGCGGCCACCACGGTTTTCAGGGGCTCTGCTCCCCGGGACGGGGTTCAGGAGCAGCTTTGCGGGCTCCATGAGGGGCTAGCCAGCCAGTCCTACTGGAGGCCAGTCTCGGTGTTTCCTTCATTCATTCTTTATTTTTTTTTAATATTTATTCGTGAGAGAGATAGAGCATGAGTAGGGGAGGGGCAGAGAGCAAGGGAGACACAGAATCTGAAGCAGCTCCAGGCTCCGAGCTGTCAGCACAGAGCCCGACGCGGGGCTCGAACCCACGGACTGTGGGATCATGACCTGAGCTGAAGTTGGAAGCTCAGCCGACTGAGCCCCCAGGCGCCCCCAGTCTCAGGACTTCTGACGAATCAACCTCAGTATTTCCCACGTTCATTTTGTAGCTGGAGTGGGTTTAGTCCTTATTTCCATATCTTCTCTGGGGCCAGGACGGGGGGCCTGGAAACCCTGCGGTTCTAAATGACAGTGACGATGGGAAGGCTTCCTTTTCTCTCTCCTGCCTCAGGGTCCACAGATTGCGTGTGTTTTTCCACGGTTGGCACGAATGACGCGGAGACATCGGCTCTGCACATCATCGTGGGTAGGTCCCTTCCTGGGCGTGAGCGGCGTGGCCGCTCCCTGCCACCTGCCATCTTGTCCTGTCCCCCCACGGCCATGGGGGCGGCTTCAAGAACACACACGCTGCTCGGAGCCCTCTGGGGCCCCCCATCCGGGGTCACAGGCACCAGCTGCCTCGGCGTCCCCGGGTGCGGCCAGGCTGACCCTCTGTCCCCGACACTGTGCTCTGCTGTCACCTCCGTGCAGGACTCGGCCCCTCACCCATCGGGGCTTCTCAGGCCCGACTCCGCGGCGCCCGAGACACCCCTTCCCAAGCGGCGTTTACGGCACTTCTCTGGGCTCGGTCCCGAGGGCAGGGGTGACGGCCCAGGCTGCTCAGACAGCCACGGCCCCAGCCCGGCAAGCAGGAGGCTCCCTCCGTGTCCCTGACGACGGAGGCCCGGATGTGCCCATTCGCAGTTTCCTTAGACCGTGGGCGCGTCTCCACCACTGGCAAACCCGCCCCATTTCCCAGCAGCGGCCCTGAACCAGCCCCCCGTGCCTGCAGACCAACGTCCACACCTGTCAGGGAAATCGTGGTCAAATCCTGTCACCTGAATCACGACCAGGAGACCCAGGGCCCCCCCCCCCCCGTGCAGACCGTCACCACGGCCACATTCCGTGTGCCGCGAGTCTTAACGGTCGGGGTGCCCGCTCGGTGCCGTCGAGGGGCAGAGGAGGCGGTCTGGGCTGGAAAGGGGACCGTCTCTCCGTAGGGGACTCACTGGCCATGGATGTGTCCTCGGTCCATCACGGCTGCGCGCTGCTGCGGTACTCGGTGTCCCTGCTGGGCTACGGCTTCTACGGGGACGTCCTCAAGGACAGCGAGAAGAAGCGCTGGATGGGTCTCATCAGATACGACTTCTCAGGTGACTCCGTGCTTTTACACGCGTCCGCAAAGTGCCCGGTCCAGGCGGTGCCCCTGCTCGTGACGGGCACCGGGGCGCCTGCAGGGCAGGGCAGAGCCCCGAGGACCGCCGACCGGGCCGCCCATTGCCAATCACAGAGCTGCACGAAGTCACCACAGGCCTTGCAGAGCCGTGACCGTCCGCTGACCTCAGGCGGCGGCGCCTTTGGAAAGGAGGGTGAAGGGGAGCGGGGTCCGGAGCGGGCATGCCTGCCGCCCCCACAAGCCCCTTGGGGACATCTGATGACCGTCCCTCACCCCATCACTGCCCTTTCCAGCTTGCTTTTGGGTCAGTCGGTAGAGAAATGGAGGGAGGAAGGCGGACGCCGGGGGTCACTGGGAAGCGGTCTCTGCAGGTCAGGGCGGCTAGCTGCTGGGTGGACCCGGGTGCCCGGCCACACGCCTGGTGCTGGGGGGCAGGCGGGAGGCCGGGGTGGGGACGGGTTTGGTGGCATCCCCATCACGCCACCTGTGACCACGGCCAGCACCAGCCCAGCATCTGGCTCAGGTGTCACTGTTACATTTGCGGGACGCACACGGTCCCCACTGTGGCCCAGGGCACCCTCAGACCCCACTCCCCTGTCCTGCTGGGCTCTCTCCAGTCAGCGGGTCGGGTCCGTGCCATGCACGTTGGGGTAGGTTCGAGGCCAGCCAGGCCCGCCCAGAGCGGACGGCCCACCAGGGTCCTCCAGACAGGCCGGACACAGTCCTCAGCGGGGCTGCCCTGGACTGTTGGAGTTCTTCCAGATGCCAGACTGCTCCTGGGGGACCTTGGGGGACCCAGCCAGGGCGACGTGGGGGTGTCGGCCAACAGTCTGGGAGGAGCAGAGAGGCGGCTGTGGTGGCCCCGCCCTTTGATGTGCCCCTGCCGAGCCAGGAGGCCTCTGCAGATGCCGGGGGCTTCGCCACATGCCAGGCTGGCAGCGACCTGTGAGCAGCCAGGAGGGGTCACTGGTGGCAGAGATATGCACTGTCCAGGGCGGCCCTGGTGACCCAGCGCCCAGCATGGCCCAATCCCTCACTGCTGCCATCACACGGGTCTCAGGATGTGCTGGGGGTGCAGGGGGAACCGTGTCCTCAACAGGTGCAGCAGGGGGGCGCTAGGGGGGGCTGTGTCCAGAAACAGGTGCAGCTTGGGGTCTTGGGGCCACAAAATGACACCAGGCTGCTTTACTCTGTGCTCCGTCCTCAGGTTTGAAGACCTTCCTCTCGCATCACTGCTACGAAGGGACAGTGTCTTTCCTGCCAGCGCGGCACACAGTGGGGTCTCCCAGGGACCGGAAACCCTGCCGCGCAGGGTAAGCACGTTCTTCCGGGTGTTTCTATCACAGATGGCGTGAAATAAAGCCAGGCTGTGTGGGGTGTGCTCCTCCCGGGGACGCGTGTTTTCTAAGTGTAGATGGGAGACCGAGGTTCTGGCGTGCCCGGCGACAGTGTGGCTCAGTGCACGGCTTCCGGGCCGCCGCCGTCCCTGGCTCCTTTGCTTCTTCAGTGAAGAATTTGAGGCCATGAATCACGACAGTTAGAGGTAGCCTGGCTGAGCTGAGCTGAGGCGCTGATCTCACCAGCGTGGACACGCACCGTTGCGCAGGGGGCCCCGCGGCGCCCAGGACCGCAGACGCCGGTCCAGACTGACCACTGAGTCCCGAGTCGTCTGCTTGTGTGTTACCAGCGGGAAAGAACAACCATGGCGGTATCTGTGCTGTGGATTCTGCGCCTGCCGGTCCTTCACTTGCCCGCCGCCCCGCTGACCACGGCCTCACTGGCTCGCGGCACGCCGGCACCACGGCCTCACTGGGTGGCCTGTGTCCCGGCTCACACGCTCTTGAGAAGGACATGTGTGCACGTGTGGGTTTTTAAGGATCTGACTTGGAGAACTCAAATTCACGTGCCAAGGGAGGTTGGAGTAGAGCGTGCCGTTGCACGAGCAGAATCGCCGTGTTGTGCGTGCACCAAGCGTGTGTTCTCCGTTGTCACGTCTGGGCACTAAGGTGGCATCCCCCCCTTTCAGATGCTTCGTGTGCAGGCAGAGCAGGCAGCAGCTGGAGGAGGAGCAGAAGAAGTCGCTCTACGGCTTGGCGGACCCCGGTAACGCCCGGGAACGGCCTCGCCGCCGCCGCGGGCGGCAGTTTATGCTGGGGGACCCGTGGGGGCACCGCGTCTGCCCGGTGCCCGTCTTCCCCTCTGTCCGGGCGGCAGGCGCGTCCTCTCTCCCGGGCTCCGGGCAGCAGCTAACGGCTGCCGCTCGCCAGCCTTTGGGGGACAGCGTTCGCGGAAACGGACGCTCTGGACCGGCGGCCGGCGAGGGTCTCTGTCTGCGGGCTTTGCTGGGCACCGGGAAGGGGTGGGCGCGGCAGCGTTCCAGAGACTTCTCTGCGGATGCTGAGATTAGAGCTTTATTTAACTTCCCTATGTCACAAAATTCCATTCCCCTTGATTTCTTGAAACCGTTTACAAAAGTGGGCGTCATTCTCAGCTGACACAGAGTCAGGCGGAGGCCCGGCTCCGTGACCCCTGTTCTGAGTTGTCCAGACGCCCCCACGTGAGGACCAGTGGAACAGCCCTGCCTCTTCGGAGGCGGCCCTCCGGGCACGGCGGCTGGCACGGATGTCCGTGCTGGTGCCCAGGGGCCACTCGCAGGGGGTGTGTGCAGACGGTGTGGGGATGCCCGGCCCGTAGTTAACGTGCCGCCCGCGGTGCCGCTTTCTGCTTCAGAGGAGGTGGAGGAGTGGAAAGTCGTCTGCGGGAAGTTCCTGGCCATCAACGCCACAAACATGTCCTGTGCTTGTCCCCGGAGCCCCCAGGGCCTGTCCCCGGCCGCCCACCTGGGGGACGGCTCTTCTGACCTCATCCTCATCCGGAAATGCTCCCGGTTCAACTTCCTGAGATTCCTCGTCAGGCACACCAACCAGTACGACCAGGTGAGTGGGGAGCTCACTCTGCCCCGTCCGGGCTGGCGGGCAGTGTCTATGCAGGGAGTGTCCGTGCGGGCAGCGTCCGTGCAGGGAGTGTCCGTGCGGGCAGCGTCCATGCAGGGAGCATCCGTGCGGGCAGCGTCCATGCAGGCAGCGTCTGTGCGGGCAGTGTCTATGCAGGGAGTGTCCGTGCGGGCAGCGTCCATGCAGGGAGCGTCCGTGCGGGCAGCGTCCATGCAGGCAGCATCTGTGCGGGCAGCGTCCATGTGGGCAGTATCTGTGCAGGCAGCGTCCATGCAGGCGGTCCGGGACTACCGTGCAGTAAGGAATCCACTGCTGAACCCCAGGGAACAAGGTCAGGTTTCTGGTCTGCGCCTCCCCCGCGTGCAGCCCCCTCGGCGGCTCCTCCCTCTGAGAGCTCGTAAAAGACAGGGTCCTTCCCGCGGTCGCCGGCACCCTTGTAGGCGGTACCGGGGAAGACCCGACTCTCACAGGACGGGGAGATGCGGAGACGTGGGTTAGGCCCTGATGGTGGTGAGATTTGTTTTTTTTTTAATTGTATTTCAGGTCTAGCGCAGTAGTGTTTTTATGTGGCTTTTAAGATAGCGCTTGTTAGAACGATGAAGAACCCGACAGGGACACTAGGGAGCCGCCGGGATCTCGAGACAGCGTGGTCGCTGTGGCCGCGGGCGGGCGGCTTCGAGGACAGCCCTGCCCTGTCTCTCTGCAGTTCGACTTCGAGTTCGTCGAGGTTTATCGCGTCAAGAAGTTCCAGTTCGTGTCGAAGCAGGCGGAGGACGAGGGCGGCGACCTCAAGGAGAGGGGGAAGACGCGCTTTGGGCAGGTCTGCAGCGACCCCTCGCCCTGCTGCTGCCCCGTGCCCAGCAGCTCCTGGAACTGCGACGGGGAGGTCCTGAGCAGCTCTGCCATCGAGGTCCGGTGAGTGACGGCGGCCTGAGGGCAGTGCCGGGGGCCCGTGACCTGAAGCGTGAGGGTGCGTGCGGTGTGAACGCACGTGTGTCCATGCATCCGGGGCCCGAGGCCCCGCCGTCGGACTCCGGGGAGGATGCCAGCCTGTGGGGGGTTCCCAGGATCTGTCGAGGCCCCGCCCGCCATGTCCCCATCCCCGCTTCTGCTCCCTGAGCCCCAGCACCGGCTGCCGCCCCTGTGCTCTGGCATTTTCTGTCTGTTCTCCTGACCACGCACACAAGCCAGCCGCCTCCACGGGGCCACCAGGAGCCCCTCCAGCTGCAGGAGAACAGGCGCCGGCCTGTGGGTGGGGGTGGGGGGCGGGGGTGTTCTGCAGACTCGAGGGTCCGCCACCTGATGACACGTGTCACACACCCAGAGGAGCGTGAGTGCAGAGACTGTGCTCTCTCCACAGGAAGGCGGGTAAAAGGAACGAGGGGAGGGTGTAAAAACGGTGTGAAGTCCCGGGGTCCCGTGCTGCCTGCACGTGTCGGGCGGTCCCAGCCTGTCTAGAGAGGCCAGGCCACCCGCTCCCTGACGACGGGGTGCAGACCACGTGGGAGGCGACACGGAGGAGCCTGCGGCCCCGCCCACACGCCCACACCCCAGATAACGTGCACATCACTGTGTGTAGTCCCCACTTTAAATGGCTGTTCGGCCCACGGGCCACAGGGCGCACCTGGTGGAGCCACCTGCACCAGCGCCCGGCGGGCCCCCAGGAGGGGCGGCCTCCGCCTCCCGGAGCCGCGTGTCGGCTCGCACCTGTTGCTGTGGCCACGGCCCCTGGGCTCGGCTCCTGGACGCCGGGTGACAGTCGTACACACGGGGATTCAGCTTTTGTGAACACATTTTACAAGTTACAGAAATTATGTTTAATGCTGGCTTAGGGATTTGCTATAAAAATAGGATACTTTGAAAATTAAGAACAGCATTCTTTCGTGAAGTAGATGCCGTGCATCTTGACGAACATCGCCAGGCCGTGAGCACCAGGTGACTCAGTTCTGGAGTTTTTATTACTGAATATCTTTAAAAATTTTTTTTGTTTTAGTTTATTTATTTATTTTTGAGCGAGAAAGAGAATCTCAAGCAGTTTCCATACCCATCAGCACGGAGCCTGACGTGGGGCTCCAGCCCACGACCCGTGAGCCGGGAGTCGGTGTTCGCGGACTGAGGCAGCCAGGGAGGCTGTGACATCATTAGTGAATCGGGAAGGAGGCGGCAGCGGGGGGGGCCGGACAGCCACACTGACCACCGAGCCCCACGGGCTCCCGTCCCGGTGCTGCGGGAGGCTGGTGCGGGGCCCCCCTCGTCCTGGGACACTGAACGTGCCGCACATCCTGTACGAGGGGTGCCGCCCTGCGCGGACCCTTCCCTGCGGTCCCGGAGGCTCAGGAAGCGGTTGCCCAGGGATTTGTCGCTCTGCTAACGTGGGCTCCGCAGGTGCCGGGATTTCCTCTCAGCGCTCGGCCGTCCTCTCAAGAGGGCCCCTGACCTGCCCCACGGGGCGGGGCCCAGAGTCAGGCAGGATGGGACCCCTGCCCACCTCCACCCTGACGAGCCGTGGGGCCGAGGGTCGGGGACGCGCGGGTGACGTGGGGTCCTCTGTCTCCGCAGGGTCCACTGCCAGCTGGTCCGCCTCTTCGCGAGGGGAATCGAGGACCCCGCGGAAGAGTCACACGCCTGAGGTGCCGCCGCCCGTCGCCGCCTCGCTGCGCGTGGGGACCGTGAACGTTATTTAAGAGAATTACCGCAGACCAATTACGTTGATATACACGTTTAAATTTAGAAATTTATTTTTGATAGTTAAATCTTGATTTTAGAAGAAACACCTATGTCAGCAGTTCCGTGACCAAACCTGGCATTTCCGGTTCTGTGTGACTCTCCGGGCCGGGTTTCACATGACACAGTCACAGCCCGTGGCACCGGGAAGCTTGGGGGCGCTGGCTTCTTAGATTTTACCGACACCAACAGCACGGGTTTTCCAAGGGCCCGTCAGTGGGTCTCCCGCAATAATTGTAGGGACGGAGAGCGTGAGGTCACACCATCCGGACGGGCGGGGTCTCCCGGCTCTCGGACCCGCTGCCCACAACTTCCTCTGCAGTTGTGGCGATCGGGTGTGGGACTCCTGCCGAGGACACTTCTGGAGCCTCTCTGTCCAGCGCGCTGGGGCCCTGCTCCCGGGACACCTCGGGAGCGAGCATTGGCGTGGGGACACGGGCGGGCGCGGCCCTTGATCTTGCTGTCTTCATGGTCTTGATTCTGGGACAGTCCGGCTGGTCAGCTGGACCAATCATGGGCCCTGGACACAGCGTCTGCGCTGGCTCGCAGCCGGGAAAACCCAGCTGCGCCCGACCCCCGGGCACCCTGCCCCTGTTGGGAGTTGGGGGCAGAGAGGCTTCCTGGGTGCAGGCCCCGAGTGCACACACGCGGTCCGGACTGGAGCTTTTCTTCACGCTCAGCTCTACGTATTTATTGAAACTGTTGTCTTTTCAGCCAGAATAGCGTAAACGGCGTCTTCAGGGTTAGCATTTTAGGTAGATTTCTGCTGCAGCCCAGGGGTTCCCTGCGAGCGTGGCCGCGGCCCTGGGGCGGCCCCGAACGCACGGGTGGCCCTGTTTCCTTTGCATCCCCGCTTGGCTCTACGGGAGACGCACCTAAAATAGCTTTATTTGAAATACAAGATGCGGCTCGAACTCCGGTTTGCAGAGAGAGGAAGCCGGTTGGGAGCGGCGTTTCCGAGGCCCCGGACCTCGCGCGGGCGCAGCCAGTCATTTCAGCATTAACAGACATCCTATATTTTTAGCATTTACTTGCAGTGTTTGTATTTCGAATAGACATGAAATGTCCTATTTTATCATTCAATCCCCGGTCAGACAAAAAGGGCAGCTTTAACTGGCTTTTAAAGTAAGATCACATTATCAAGCGGTCGTGCAAATCCAGTGGTTTAATCATTGGCGGGTGGGCGGAGAGTCAGCCTGTGGGAAGGGAGCCTTGCTGGCTGGTCCTGATTCTCGGCGCCTGCCGCCGGTTGGGAGAAGCCAGACGGGGACCGCCTGGCAGGCCCGAGCGGGGGCGCCGCCCACGACCGCTCTGTGGACCGTGTCCCTCTGACGAGGTTCCCGAGACATTCCTGGTCTGGCCTGAGGAAAGCCGCCCCGGCCGGAGCCCGCGTTTCACGCTCGCCGAGAAAGCCAGGCCCCCGGTTCCCGCACTGGAGTGGGTGCGATTGTGCGAACACCCCGAGCGCCTGGTAACCTCCGCACGAGACAGGAGCACCTTCCAGACCTTCCCTCGTGCGGATCTGAGCTCCCCGGCGGCCCCAGATGGAGCCCCCGCGTACTTGAGAACTGCCGGCTGGCTCGTGAGAACTCAGATCCCCGAGAAGGATTCGTCTGGGCTTTGCCTGCCTGCGCGGCCCCTTGGCCCAAACGCCGCGCAGCACCCGCTCCGAGCAGGGACCTGGGCCCCCCCGTTCGCCGGGCACGCGCGGCTCTGTCCTTGTACAGTCTCGGGTCACGGGGCAGCGCGGATGGAAAAGGCAGCTTCATTTTCTTTTAATCTTGCGGGTTTCAAGATTAGGAAATGGCATATTTGCCCTGATAGGTTTGAGAAGACAAAAATAAAGTCACTTTGGGCAGAGGTCTCTTTTTTTTGTCTTTTATAAATTCCCGTTGTTTTCAAAGTGGAGCATGTTTTGTGAGAACACCTGTGTGTGATTTCAAGAGCCAGAATAAAATGCAGGATGGTGTCTCTACCCGCCAGGCGGGTCCCTGCGTGCCCCCCTTGCAGGCTGAGCCTGCCCTGCCCGCTCCACGGAGCCCAGTGTTTCGCGTGCTGTGCTCTTTACCCGTGTGGGGGGGTCAGAACACGCCGCTCTGGCACAGGACTCTTTTGAGCTGGAGACCCATCGGGCAGCAAATGCATAAGGAGAGTCCTGCCCCCCATCCTCGCCTAAAAGCGGGACGTAAACTCCCCTTTGAGCAGGTGGCTCTCCTCGCCCACCTTCCAGGAGCAGACCCCCGTCTACCGCTGGGGGGGCACCGAGGTGGGGCTGCACAAGCCTAAGTCTTCCATTCTTTCCCACCCAGGATTCCCCAGTAGGGGCGCCAGGGGGCCTGGTTAAGTGTCCGACTTTAGCTCAGGGCCTGATCTCCTGCTTCGTGGGTTCGAGCCCCATGTCGGGCTCTGTGCCGACAGCCCGGAGCCTGGAGCTGCTTCGGATTCTGTGTCTCCCTCTCTCTGCTCCTCCCCACGTGCTCTCGCTCTCCCTCTTTCTCTGTCTCAAAAAAATAAATGTTAAAAAAAAATTCCCCAGTAAAGCCATGTAACCTAAGGAGCTGGAAACGCTTTCCTTTTTTTTTTTTTTTTTTGAGTGAGCGAGACGGGACCCCAAGAGACTCTGTGCCGACAGTGGGCCGTCCAGTGTGGGGCTCGAACTCATGAACGGCAAGACGTGACCTGAGCTGAAGTCACTCAACCGACTGAGCCCCCAGGGCCCCCCAGGCCCTGATGTCTTGGCATTCGTCTTCTCACTTCTTGACAAAGTTAACTGTCCTTTTACTAAAATGGCACATAAGCCCCGGGCTCTGACCACCTCTGTGGGATGTGACATCAACCAAAACGGCAGCATCGGATAAAGGTGTCCCTGCCGCCCCCCTGTCCACCTTCCACCGGCGTCTCTGCAGGACACGGTTCCGAGGCCCGGCGGGCGGAAGGGGGTTTCCTTCCTGAGCGCGTACGTGCTCGGGCTCACTGTCTTGTTCTGCACACTTTGCTCTTCATGTGAAAGGAAACCCAGCGTGTGCGTGTTCTGTGACTTCATTCTGCACATTTTGAGATGTTTCCATCACCAAACTGAACTTCCTGCCACACGAACGCTGCACTCGCTCCCACTTAGAAGGTCCTCACTCGGGCGCCTGGGAGGCTGTTGGTTATGCTTCCAATTTCGGTTCGGGTCCTCTCAGTTGTGAGTTTGGGCCCCGCGTCGGGCTCTGTGCTGACAGCTCAGAGCCGGGAGCTGCGTCAGACTCTAACTCTGCCCCTCCCCTGCTCACACGCTGTTCCTCTCTCAAAGATAAACATTTAAAAAAGGGGGGGGGGGCGCCTGGGTGGCTCAGTCAGTTGTGCATCCGACTTCGGCTCAGGTCATGATCTCACCATTCATGAGTTCAAGCCCTGCATCAGGCTCTGTGCTGACAGCTCAGAGCCTGGAGCTGCTTCAGAGTCTGTGTCTCCCTCTCTTTGCCCCTCCTCCATTGTCTCTCAAAAATAAACATTTGGGGGGGAAAAAGGGTCCTCACTCAGGTCTTTCGATAGTTCTAGAATTTTCCCTAAAATCTCTTTTAATTCTGTTTAGATACATTCCTCAAAAACGTATTTTGGCGCTGTTACCTTCCAAAAACACTATTTTACACAAAAAACGCGTTTCTTTAAACACATCACACGGTCTCCAGAAAACGCGCCTCAAGTGACAACTTACCTGCAGCCCTGGGGTGTCCACAGGCCCGTCCCCTGCCCGCGGGACTAGGCGAGGGACTGCCCTTACCACCCTCACCCCTTCCTCGACCTCCCATGTGCGCCAGCCGGGACCGCCAGGGACAGAGGGGATGAGGGGGCCTCTGAGGGCGCGGGGCCCCTGCAGGAGGAAGGGCGGGCTTCCCCACACACTCCCGCACAGGACGGGGTTTTCTGGATCCTTCCTCACCTTGAGGCCTCAGGGCCTCGTACCCCGAGCAGCCAGCACGCCGGTTGCTGTGGGGAGCGAGTCCTCACCTTTGGCTCCCAGCCTGGTGGCGACCGCCCCGGTCCACGTGGGGCCCTCCTGTTACTCACACGGCCCTAAACCTCGCTGCTAAATGCTGCTGCAGACGCAACAGCAGGTGCCCGTGGAGGGAAGCACACTTGAACGAGAGCATTACAGATCACCCCGTGTTCCTGTCTCCTCCGTCACAGGCCTTCCCCACCCTGGAGGGGGGGGCTCCTCTTCCAACTTGCAGCCAGAGGAGCGTTGCAGGGGCTCCGTCTCCCTGAAAATTAAGACCCAAGTACTAGAGGGGCACCAAGGCATCTTTTTTGGCTTCACCCTTGGGTGCTGCTAAAATGCACGGAGTGTCCCGGCCCCCAAGGAGACCAGCCGCACTGAATACCGCTGGCAGGCAGCATTCAGAACCGCGATTAGGCCGCTGTAGAGCGGGAGCAGGGCCCGTGCCGCCCACACCCTGGGCTCGGGCCCTCCTCACCCTCTGGCTCCGGGCAGCAGGTGTCCCCACAGGCCCGGGCGCTTGCAGGCACCGTCCTGTCGTGTGGGGCTGCAGGGCGGCAAGCGGGGCCTCTGAGGCTAGGAAAGGCCCCTCTTGCTGTCGGGAGAGTGGGGTTGCGCGACAGCAGGGGATTCTCAGGGGCCACTGGCCCTTTGTGGCTACGTCCCAGCCCCTAGGATGGTGGCTGCAGCAGACAGACAGATAGACGTAAAGACGGAGAGATGGCTGGACGAACAGGTGGATGGATGCCATGCACAAGGCCATACCTCTGGGGGCAGAGCTGGCCCATCAGACCAGGGTCCTGTCGCTTGGTGGGACCCAGGTGAGTCTCTGCCTCCCGGGGGCTCCTATGGGCGTGGGGTGCTGGAGGCTCAGCTCTGTGCAGGATTGTGGTGGGTTCAGAAGTCACCGTGGTTTCTGCATCCCTATCTCCAGGGTCTGTGTCTGGACAGGTGCCACTGGGGACCCCTCTGCCCACCACTCAGCCTCAGACCCCAGGGGAGGTCCCAGAGATGCGTGCTTCTCCCAGCGAGGTCACGCCCAGGCAGGGCCAGGACATGCACCCCAAGCCCCAGGTGCCACCTCTGTCCCTCTGTCAGACTCGCACGGAGTGAAGGCCCCACCACCCACTGTCACCCCTGCTGGGCCCTGGCTGCCCCCACGTGCAGGCTGCGGCCCACCACCCTGCAGTCAAGCCCCTCGATGTCCACGGGCGGCCCCCTGGGACCCTCCTTCGTGGCCCCGTCCCACAGCCCGCTCCCCGGGCACCCTCCTCACCCCCAGTACCCTCTGGTCCCCCGCAGGACCCCTGGGCCACCCTGAGGGGTGCCGGGCTGCCCCACTCCAGCCGCCTGTGACACACACGGGATCTGCCAGGAAGGCCGACCGCCCCCCGCCCCCACCCCTCCCCTGGGCACAAAGCATTTCAGGTTTATTTAAATAAAAATTATAATTTATACAAGACTTCTTTAAACAAACAAAGTTTTCTTAAAAAAATGTTACAGGGGGTTTTCATCAGTTCTTCATACAGTACGATCCTCTTGTTGAACAAAATGACAGCAGTGACGACTATTTACAGATCCAAAATAGACTCAGGCTTCAGACGTAGAAAATGTAACATTCGTTCTAGTTCAGTGATTAGTCATAGAAATGAAACATCTGCCCAGATTTACACAAGTGGATGGAAACCACGGCGCTCTCCGCCCGGGGCCCGCGTGCCTCCTGGCGGGGCCTGCGCCCCCCGAGAAGGGCCTGGCCACCAGCGCACCCCCGGCCCTGTGCCCCGCCCCCCGGCGGCCGCGCTCGGCACGTGGTCAGTTTTCATCTCCCTTTCTCCTCAAAAGGGACTCAAACCAAACCACCTCCTCAGGACGGCGAGGCCCCCCATGGACAGGCCACACACCGACCCGCTGGGGGCCCCGGGGAGGGGTGAGTGGCCCCCACGGGGGTCGCCCTGCAGCCTGTCCCAAGTGCCTCGGGCACCAAGGGAGGGTCTGCGGGGGGGAAGGCTCCCCGGGCGTGCCCGATCCCTCCGCGGGGCCCCAGGAGCCAGTCCAGCTGTGTGGCAGCCAAAGCCAAGGTTTAGGGCGGGCTCTGCCTCCGGGGTTTCGGAAGGGCAGTGGGCAGGGCCCCGCGAACACGGCAGGGCCGGAGCCGGGGGGCCGCGTGCCCTCAGATCTCACCGACCGGGTGGGGGGTGTGCTTCATCAGGCTGGTCGGCGGGGCTCCCCGGGGGCGCTGCCCGGGCCCTGGAGTGTGACGCTCCGGTCCCCGGGAAGGGGGACATGAGCGACGCCACCGGGTCTCACCCAAACCAGCAAATTAGGATCAGAGCAAAGGTAAAAATTACATCTGAAAAATGATACAAAAATAAGAAAAACAGCTTGCTCTCTGTAAAAAATATAATCTTCTGTTTCTTCAAAAAACAATCCAGTGACACCCGAAAGGACTCGGGACAAGCCGAGGGCTGGAATAGTCGCGTCGGAAGTGTGCTGACCGCTGACCGCCGCCGTCTCAGCCTCCCCTTCACAGACGTCACAGGCCTGTCCCCACAGGGCACCCTGCCCCACCCCGGGCAAGGCCAGCACAGCGGCGCGTCCCCCACCGGGACACCGGGACACCGTCGGACGCCAGCCGTGCAGACCGCAGGCCCCAGCCCTCTGGGCTCCGCTCCTGGCCCCGCCCCGGAGCCCTCCTGAGCAGCCCTGTATGGCGCCCCCAGGGGGCACAAGCCAGGGCCGCTCCTGTCTGTCCCTACCCCCCCCACCCCGCCAGGACCCCCAGAGCCCCCCACCCCGGAGGCCAGCACCAGGCACACACGGCGGCTGATTTCCATCTGAGAGCACAGCTCGGCCCTACAGGCCTCGAGGGTCTCTGCCAGCAACGCGGTGAGAAGATGTGCTTCTACCAGCTTGTCACTCCACGTCCCCATCGGTCACCCCGTCCAGGGCTCCTGGGGCTCCGCAGGACGGCGGGGGGTGGAGGCAGCCCAGGGCGGAAGCCGGGCAGCGCCCCAGCCCAGCCTTGCTCGGACGGGCAGCGGCGGGGAGGGGGGGGGTCTCACCAGAGGAAGGGGAGAGACCGACCAGCCCGTTTCCGGAGGCCGGTGAAGGGGCCTCGGAGCTGTCCTCATCCCTCAGCCCCGGGAGGAGGGGCCGCGGGTGCTCCTCCGCTATGGCTTCTGGTGTGGAAGAGCTTCAGCCTCCGGAGGGCTGGGGCGCGGGGGCTCTGCCCAGGCTGGGGGACACGGAGGCGGCCGCTGCCCTGGGCGCTGGCTGGTGCAGGCACGGCCTCTGCTGACCCTGCCTCCGCATCCACGTGTCCGTGGGACACGCCTCCCCCATCGGAGGGCTGGCACTGGCTGTGGCCCCACCCCTGCGTGAGGGGGTCCAAAAAACGCAGGGTAAACACAATAGAAACCACAGATCGAGGGGAATTATTGCAAAAGATCAGGAGGATGTCCAAAGGTTTTCCACTATCAAATCCTTAATAAAAAGAAAAAAAAGAAAAAAAAGAACAACAAAAAAACACCTTCCAGCAACACCCCCCGAGAGCCAGCACTAGCTGTCGGCGCCAGAAGCTGCCGCCGCCGTGATTTTCACGTACTGGCTGAAGATGGTCTCGAAGGCCTCGTCTCTGTGCACCATGGCGCCGAACACCAGCGGCTGGCAGGGAGGGAGGCCGTGGTGACCCCGCGCAGCCGGGCACAGGACAGGAGCCCCCCGCGGTCAGGCGCACAAGGATGTCCCCCCCCCCCTGCCCGCGCAGAGGCCAGGCACCCAGCCCTCGGGGGTCCCCGGGCTCCACCCTCCCTCCCTGCGGGCCTCAGCCCCGCCTGACCCACACCTGAGACAGCAGCAGGGCTCCTGTGGCCCCAGGGAGGGAAGGGGGGCCTGCGCTTATGGCCGCAGCTCTGGGCCCGGCCCAGGCTCCCCGGCTTCCCGCCCGGCACTTACTTTCTGGGTCGATGGCGTGGACACGGCGATCCCCATGCCTGAACCCGGGAGGACAGAAAGGACCTTGTACTGAGGGGACGACAGGACACTGTCACCACGGGCCCCTCCCAGGACCAGGGCCAAGCCCACCCACACCCCAGGGCCCACGGACTGCAAGCCCCACGGAGCGCCCACCTTCCTGGCCACGAGCAGACGGACGTCATGACTGAGAAGCCAGACCTGCGGATGCCCGTCCCACCCTCTCCCAGAGGGGCCCTGCATGAAGGGGCGCCCCAGCGGGGAGGCTGGGAGGGCCCAGGACATGCCAACGAGCCGGGGTCCACCGCACGGCCCGGGCTGGCCCGTGTTCCACACGCGGAGACCCTGGAGGCCGTGAGCAGGTGGGCCCGGCCGGGCCCCCACCCCCACCCCGAGTGTGCGTCAGGCCCTCCTCCAGGCGCTGCACACCGTGTGATCACACTCGAGGGAGACGGGCTAAGCAAAGGCCTGAGGCAGGCAGAACATCTCAGGCCGAGGGGCCCAGCGGCCTGACGTCCTGGGCCATCTTGCTGGGCTCCCCTGACCCCTCTGGCTGACCCACGGGGCGCTGAGAGACGCCCGTGGTACGTGGAGGCTGACGGGAGCCGAGGGGGCTCTGGGTGAAGACCCTCCGGAAGGGAGCCCCGCCGCGGGCAGGAATAGGGCCAGCGTTCCCTGTGAACCCCCAGCTGAGCCTCCAGCTTCACAGCCCCACAGCCCTCCTCTTCCTGAGACCGGAGGGGTAACGGGGACAGGAGAAGGGGCCACACCGACCTTCTGGATGTCCGTGATGTCCGCCAGCTTGATGACTTTGTTTCTCTTGGAAGACCCGGATTTGGAGCTTTCAAAGCACAGGTAACTACCGGGGGAGAGAGAAATGGTTGTAACCCAGCAGCCCGACAGGGACCTGGTGCCCAAGCTGCTGCCACCACAGTCCCCAAGGCCGAGTGCAACACCCGCCCCCAGAGCCCCTCCCGCCTGTCTCCGTGCACTGGCCTTTCACAAAAAATTGCACTTTTAGAAAGTCCCATAGTTTTTACAGACTGAATCCACCGCCCTACATGGAGCCTGGTGAAGTTAGAAGGGACGTTCCCTCAGGGACTGGTGGGGGGAGGCGAGGCCATGCCTGTGAGTGTGGGGGAGGCGTGGCCGTGGTTGTGCATGGGGGGCATGGCCGTGAGTATAGGGGAGATGTGGCTGTGGCTGTGAGTGGGGGGGAGGCGTGGCTGTGGCTGTGAGTGGGGGGCGTGGCTGTGGCTGCGCGGGGAGGCGTGGCTGTGAGGGGGAGGCGTGGCCGTGTGGGAGGAGGCGTGGCCGTGGCTGTGCATGGGGGGCATGGCCGTGAGTGTAGGGGAGATGTGGCCGTGGCCGTGGCCGTGAGTGGGGGGGAGCTGTGGCCGTGGCTGTGAGTGTGGGGGCAGGACGCCCCCCCTCCCCAGGGGCTGAGAACGGATCCCACCCCAGAGCCGCTCTTCCCGCTCCCATCCACGTCCAGTCTCCTTCTAGGAGAGGAGACAAAGCCTTGCCCCGCCCCGCGGAGGCCAGAGCACAGCCTCGGACCCGCCCCCGGGCACTCACTTCTCCGTCACATACAGAACCCCATTGCGGATGTAGTCCGTGGGCATCTTCCGGTCCCGGTTGATCAGGCAGCAGCGCCAGCCATTCTCGCACACTGGCGGGGACAAAAGCGACCGTGACTTCTCCCCCCGTTCGCCGCGGAGCCCAGCCAGGCTTTCCGAGCACCGACCGACACGCACTCCCTGCCAGCAGGTAACACCCCGAGAGGGAGGCAGGGTCCCCTCCCGCCCCCCAGCGAGCACGCGTCCGCATCCCGGGGCTGCAGGAGGAGGGGCCGGGAGCAGGTCCAAGTCAGTTCTCCACGGATTTCTTCGGAGGCTCGCTGTCGTGAGCCACAGACGGCCAGGCTGTTCGAGAGCCCGGGGTGCCCGCTGGTCAGCTCTGGGCAGGCCCTTCCCAGGAGGCTGACCAGGTGTCCGTGCTCCCGGCTGCTTCCCATCCCACGGCTCTCGGCCAGGTCACGGCCAGGGTGAGCCTGGGCAGCGGGGAGGACCTCAGGGCAGCACCTGTGACGCTCAAGCAGGGGATGGCTCTGAGCTGCGTCTGGGGGACCCTCTGGATTTCTGCTGCCAAACCACCTGCCGCAGCAAAGTGGGGGCCCCATGTGGGCCGGGAGCACACCCGGCTCCTCCCGCCTGCCCGTGGAGGACAGCCCTCCGAGCCCCAGAGCTGTTCCTGCCACGGGCCCCCAGCACGGGGGCTGCCACTTCCAGGCCAGGACAGTCACAGACTCCGGGCGCACGTACCCGCCAGTGGTCGCTCGTTCTCAGTCAGGTTAAAGATCTCGTGGAAGTTGCCTTTCTTGGTGCCGTGGAAGCGACCAGTGTCCTCGTCCTTGCTCAGGCCGGCCGGCGCGCTGGACACGCAGCTCCGTGAGGACGCCATCTGCAGCTGCGGAGAGGGCACGCGTGCCCGTCGGGCGGGGGGGAACGGGGTCGCACAGCCCCCCGCACCCAACGGACGGTGCGGTCCCCCTACGAGCCCCTCCAGGGGCGCCCCTCACCCCGTGAGGGCAGAGCAGCCCTGAGCCCCCATCTCCCCAGCAGTGTCCCCACTCCAAACAAAGGCCAAGGCTGAGCCCACACGCCGGAGCACCCCAGGGCACACAGCCCATTCCCCACATTTCAGAAACAGACGCAGCCTGAGAACACATTAAAAAGTCAAACGGTCACGACGTGGTGATGCACAGACACCGCACCCGGTCGTGCCCTGGCGGCTGGCCGGAGAGACGACAGACACACGTGCGACCGAGAGAAAAAGGGGGTCCCCGTGACGTGAGGTCACAAACAGGGGCCGAGCAGAGCTGCAAGCCACAAGCACAGATGCCTGGCAGGGTCTCCCTCCTCCGGGGAGCCCACCTCGCTCCCCTCACAGTCTCTCCTGACACTGGCCAGCGCTGAGTGGTCTGGACCCCCCCACGAAGGCCTTCTCTCCCTGACCGCCCCAGGGCTAGGACAGGCCCCCCATTTCCTCCCACGCCCTCGGGGAGCCAGGCTGCCCACCTCGCCTCCACCTGCACCCCCAGAGCCCCTCTGCCGGTTCACTGAGAAGCTGCCCGTGCACACACAGGATTCACCCCTAACAAGGAGCCCGGCGCCCACCAGGCTTTGCTGTCCTGGAGCCTGACGCACACCTGACCCAGAGCTACCTGCCCGTCAGCGGTCACTCACTGGACCCCCTCTTCTCGGAGGACACTCACACACAAGAGTCCAGAAACCCAAAGTCCCCTCCTTCAGGAAGCCTTCCTAGACCTCCCCGAGCGTCTTCCTCCCCCACTCATCTGAGACTGAGGAGAACACCAAGGCCGGCTGGTCCTCCGTGTCCCGACTTGGGACGCAGGGCCCACCGCCCACAAAGCCCTTCCTCCGTGAACGCAGACAGGCCCAGCAGCAGCGCGGGGTAGGCCCCAGCCTCAGAGCCGGGGAACGGAAGGGCCGGACAGCAGCCCCCAGGGGTCCGTCCTCCCAAGGGCCCCAGGCTCCGGGTAGCTGTGACCAGCACCCTGGACCCTGCCTGCCCTTGGCTCGGGGCCACGTGGCTCAAGTCTGTGGGAGGGGCCCTAGGGGGCCTGAGGTGGGCGGGGACCTGCCCAGCACCGGCCAGCACCCACGGCTGCTGTGCCCTCCGAAACGGCAGTGTCCAGTGGCAGGGGAGTCACCACAGCACTGCGTCTGCTTCGGGTGCCCCATGGCACCAGACACAGGGGCGTGGAGGCTGCGGCCCGAGCCCAGCCTACCCGGCGCGACACGGCGGCGTTGGAGCGCTCCTTGAGCTGCGGGTCCGTGGGCAGGCTCTTCCAGATGATGTAGGGGGTGTCGTATTTGGCTCGCAGTCTCGGGCAGCGTTTGAAGATAAAATCGATGAGGAAAAACTTGATTCCAGCGTAGAGTCCTAGAGGCAGAGGAAACAGCCTACTCCATCCGGGACCAGGAGCACGGCCACGTCCGTCCCCTCGGCATGGCAGCCCTGCACCCCAGCTCACAGAGGGCAGAGCACAGGGCCTCGCAGGACCGGGGGTGGCTGGCACAAAGCAGGGGTGCAGGAGGGCCAGGCGACCCCAGCCGAGGAGGGGGCCTGCTCCAGGCGACCCCAGCACAAGAGGGCCACTCCGGCTCCTGCCAGTTATCCACCTCACAAGTTACGACCCCCAAGGGTGACATGAAGGAAAACGCAGGGGACCCACCCCCCCGCCTGCGGCCCCGGCGGGTCCCCTCCCACCGCGGGTCAGAGAGCTCGTGCCCGGCCAGGCGCCAGAGAAGCGGCACCGAGGACATTTCACGTTGCTGGGGCCGGTCACTTCCCCCAAGGTCACGCCGTCTGCCAGCCCTGGCTCCCCTGGCAAGGCCTGCAGGGAGAGTGCCGACCAAAGAGCAGGGCTGCGGTGGGGGGCCGCAGGCAGATGGGGATGGCCCCCACCCCGTGAGACCCCCCGATCCACGTGGCTGCCGTGCCAATGCCCCAGCTCAGAGCCAGCCCCACCCGTGCACTGCAGATGGGCCCACGCCCACTCCAGGCCAGGGACCCCGAGGCCCCGCTGCGGTCAGGAGCCAGGCTCTGGCCTGGGGCAGGTGAGCCGAGCGGGCCTGGGCAGGGTCCACACCTGCCCGCGCCTCCCTCCCTGCCCTGCAGAGGCCCCGGGCAGGGCTCCCAGTGAACCCACCCTGTCACCCGGTGGTTTGAAATATGGACAAAGGCCCACGTCCTGCACATCCAGCTCTGTGGCTCGGATTCTGCACACGCCCCACCCCAGAACTAAACCCTGCACACCCCCCTCCAGCTTGCCCCCTCCCCTCCCCCATGCCGCACAACAGCGACATCACCTACCTGACCATCCGGTGCAAACCCTGACCCCCCCGCATCCTGACCATCCCTTCCTCCCGCAGGTCCGACCCCCTGCACCCCCCATGACACCCCCACCCCCACGTCTCTCCTCCCACAGCCTGACCCCTCACGGCCCCTGTGGGCACTCGGGCCTACCAGCTCCACGGAAACAGAGAGTGAGCTCGGTTTAAGAAACCACCCACGTCTCTAGGGTTCAGCCCTCGGGTCTCTCCCGAGTGAGCGTTCTGATAAGAAGCCATCGGGTGAGGCCCCGAGGGAGGAAGGCCAGCACCGAGTTAGCAGCCGACCTCGGGAGGCACGTGGCGGACGCTCTGGTGGAAAGCGGCCCGGGGCCCCCGTACCACACGCACCCCCGACCTGGGACGAGGCGCCTCCTTACCCAGGGCCAGTCCCACCAGGCGGTAGGGGAAGAAGCAGGAGGCGAGGAAGGCGGCCCACAGCGCGACATACAGCTTCTGCGTGATCTCAGGTTGGACCCACATGAACAGGCTGGAAGGGAGGAGGGGATCCGTTGGGGGGTGGGGGGCAGGGCCGCACCCCCAAGGCCACGGGTAGGGGCCCCTCACTTACTTCTTGATCTTTTCCAGGATGTCGGCCATCTTGCCAAAGAGGTTCTGTGAGGAGAAAAAGCCACAATCACAATGGGTCCCTGTCCACATGGCCACGTTGGAAGGGCCAGGTCACGGGCCGGCCAGAGAGGTGCAGCCCCCGTGTGGCCATGGCCGGGTGACATAGAGCCCCGACATCCTGCCCAGCCACTAGCAGGCCAAGGTTAGGGTGGTGGGTCCAGGGCAAAGCCCAGGCTAATGCACGGGCATGGCTGGGCCCCACTGGTAGGCATCCACCCCCCAGGGCGCCAGCCTCAGCCTAGACCGGAGGGCCCGCCGGCTGACCAGGGTGGTCTTGGGTGCTGCCTCAGGGTCAACAGGCAGGCCTAAGGAAGGTCGACAGACAAGCCAGGCCTGGGGTGTTGGGCCCCCGGGGCAAGGCTGGCACAGATGCCCGCAGGCCTGGGGAGCTGGGCCCCCTGGGCGATGCTGGCGCAGACGCCCACAGGGCTGGGGAGTTGGGGCCCCACTGGGAGAGGCTGGCACAGATGCCTGCAGGCCTGGGGAGTTGGACCCCTGGGCAAGGCTGGCGTGGACGCCCGCAGGCCTGGGGAGCTGGGCCCCCAGGGCAAGGCTGGCACAGATGCCCGCAGGCCTGGGGAGCTGGGCCCCCTGGGCGATGCTGGCACAGACACCCACAGGGCTGGGGAGTTGGGGCCCCACTGGGAGAGGCTGGCACAGATGCCCGCAGGCCTGGGGAGCTGGACCCCTGGGCAAGGCTGTTGCGGACACCCACAGGCCAGAGCCCCGTAGGGAGCGGTACCTGGGCTTTCTGGGCGACGTCGAGCACGAGCTGGAACTTCTCAGACACAGTCAGGTCCTCCTTTGGAGGCTCCTGCAGCCAGAGAGGGGAGAGCATTTCCTCCAAAACTGAACAGCTTAGTGAGAAGTCCCCAAACCAGCGTAGGGGCCTCCAAGCCCCAGGAGCGGGGCCCCTCCGCCGCCCCCGCACGGCACGGGCTGCTGTCCTGGGGACGACCCTCTGGTGCCGAGGAGGCCAGGGAGGCCGGGGGCCACCCCCTCAACCAGTGGGGAGCGCACTTTGACAGCGGTTCTTCAAACATGCATGTGAGACCACATAGCCCTCTGCCCCTCTCTGCAGTGAGGGAAACTGAGGCAAAAGGGGGCCTGACCCCATCCTGCTTGTCTGAGTCCGTTCGACCAGAACCTCTCGAGGCCCTCCTGGATGCCGGGCCCGGCAGGCACGGGCGTGCCCCCGAGGCGCCCTTCCTGACCCCTCCAGGGACCCTGTGGCACCACTGCACCAGCACCCCCGCCGTGAGCTCCACGCAGAGAGCTCCACTGGCCAGAGTCTCGCTCTCGAGCAGGTCGGCAAACTTTCAGTAAGGGGCCACAGAGCAAACGCCGGGCGCTCGGCGGGCCGCATGGCCTCTGCCACAGCTACTAAGCTAGGCTGCTGCTGCCCCAAAGCATCGGTAGCAGCGCATACGTGAAAGAGTATGGCTGTAAGTCAATAAAACTTTATTTATAAAATCAGATGGAGGGCCGTGAGCTTGCTGACCCCTGCTCTACGTATCCACCGGTCCAGGGAGGCTGTGGCGTGCGGTGATGGCTCCCTTGGTACCTCCCTCCAGCGGATCACATCCCAGCTGGGAAGAGTCAGGACGGGCCTGCTTCCCCAGCTGCCATCCTGGGCCAGCAAGGGGCACTGGGAGTGCCAGCTGGCAAGGGGTCACCATGTGGCCATCCAGGGCCCTGTGCTGGGGGGCGCTGGCTTCCTGCTCCCTAACCTTGACTTGCCAGGCAGGGCTCCCCAGGGCAGCCACACAGCCGCTTCTGGAGGCCTCAGGAAGCCCACCCGGGGCCAGCGGGTCGCGGCCTGCCCAGGACTTACCACGGGCTCGGACACTTCGGGCACGATGCTCCACTGTATCCTCCAGCCCCTGGCCAAGACGAGACAATCACACGCCTTTAACGGGGGGCGCCATCAGAGGGAGGACCGCAAAGCCCCAGCCCCGTGCTCCCTGCAGGAAGGAGTCCGGACCGAAGGGGCCTCGGGGCCCCTCTGCCGCTGGCTGCCGAATCCACCAGGGCTGCCCCCTGGCTCTTGAGAAAGGACGGTTCAAGGTCACCCTCACCAGCTCCTCCTCTGGGGCCCCAGAGATAAAACAGACACATTTCAAAGTACCCAGAGGTAACGGGTCCTTCAAAGCAAGTCACCGCAACAGCCACAGCAAGTGTTTCGGCTGACTGGGCCTTGCCTGGGCACACACGGCCCCTTCACTGGTGTGTAAAGACTTTCTTCTTACCACTGTTTCAAATGAACCAACTCAAGCAGGCACCGGGATGCCCAGGACACAGGTATGTGGAAGTGTGAACTTTTGAACAGCTGCGGAAAAATCTGGACCTCGGGGGCTCTCGGGCCTGCTGCCAAGGCGAGGCTCACAGACCGGGCAGCCTGGGGACAAGGGGCATCGCAACAGAGCCCCCAGAAGATGCTCCCGAGAGCACGGAGGAAAGACGCGGCACCTGCTTGGGCCTGGGGATGGGAAGGCCCCCCACTCTGAACCCCAGGGTCCCCCAGGGCACAAAGGCTGCAGCTGCATCAAGCCCCTGGGATTCCGTCACAAGCAGGAGCAGCTGCAGCGACCCATGGCCACCCGCTGTCCCTCCAAGAGCGAGAGCCACTGGGCAGTTCATAGACACCCACTGCCGGCCCTGGGGAGCCAGGCGGGGCGGACATCCTCCCGGGGGCTCAGGAGCCCTACCCCATCACGGGACGACTCCCCAAAGACTTGTGTGCGAGGCAGCCCCGCCCCGGCTCAGGGACACGGCCCCACCGCCTGCGCAGACCACGCAGCACGCTCACCTGGCTATGAGGTAATTGAGGGACAACCGCAGGATCGCCAGGAATAGGAACATGGGGACAGCCCAGCCGTGCCACACGGCGTTCATGTACACCTGCGGGTGGGCGGGGCTGTCAGGCAGCCAGACAGGCCGCGCCCTGCCCCACCCTGCCCCCCAGGCCATGATGGAAGGTAGGCACCCTGGCCCCCAGCAGGAGGGAGGGCAAAACAGGGAGGCCCTGGGAAGAGCTGCTTTCTCAGCAGGAGCTCCTGGGGGCTCTGGGTGCACAGGGAGGGGGGCTCTGGGTGCGCCAGGACAGAGTGCTCTGGGTGCACAGGGAGGGGGTGCTCTGGGTGTGCAGGGAGGGGGGCTCTGAGTGCACAGAAGTGGGGGCTCTGGGTGCACGGGGAGGGG
>NC_043709.1:2884058-2893538 GCF_006229205.1 Suricata suricatta
CTCTGGGTGCACTGGGGGGGCTCTGAGTGCACAGGAGTGGGGGCTCTGGGTGCACTGGGGGGTCTCTGAGTGCACAGGAGTGGGGGCTCTGGGTGCATGGGGAGGGGGTGCCCCAGAAAGCAGCTACTGGTCGAGGGCTGGGATGGGCTGAGGTCCCTGCCAGCCCATGGTGCGGCCCCCCTGCGCAGAGTCCGAAGCCCCGCGAGGACTCAGCACGGCCAGGTGAGGTGGCCGTCCGCTGGCTGAAACCCCACTATGCACCACGAGCTGCTCAGGCCCCTTCGCTCTGGCCCCGCCTGTGCCTGGCGCGGAGCAGACGCTCAGACGGGGGCAGAGGGCTCAATGTGGGGGCTCAGGCGGAGGAGGCCGGGCAGGAGGGTCTGAATGGCGGGCCTGAGTCTTGGTGACAGTTCACGGACAGGACCAGGCCTCGTGGAGCAAAGGGCTTCTGAAGGGCGGGGCCCAGGGAGAAGGGGGGGCCCCAGGGAGAAGGGGGAGCCGGGGTCCTGCCATGCAGTCCTAGCCTCTGTAAATGCGCAAAATGCCCTTCTCCCCCCGGGACAGGCAGCAGGCTGTGGGCTTTAAGGCAGCCTCAGAACCTTCCAGAATGCAGAGATGAGGCTGCTTGTCTCTGGCCGCGGGCCCGGCAGGCAGTGGGCAGCTGTGTCCCCTCCCAGTGATGGCGGGGTCTCCTTGTGCGGGGCCGGGTGGCCGAGTTCCCTGTCCCCAGAGCACAGGGCAATGCCGGCCTGCTGCTCTGCTGCCCGCCCACAGGGAGGCCCCCAGGCCCCCTCGTGTTCGCCAGGAGCCTCCCCCTGCCCCAGGTACCCAGTGGGAGGGAGCTGGGGCCGCCCCTGGGCAGACGAGCCTCCTCACCATCCCCTCCCCGACTCGTCCCGGGGAGCGGACCAAGGTGGACAGAGGCCCCTTCCTGGGAACATGGCCTCAGGGGCTGTCTGTGCGGGGAGTCCCCCCAACGCCCTCCCCCGGTCCTCGAGACGACCCAGGGCCGGGCAGCGGCGGTCCCCACACAACAGCCAGAGCAACCAAGGCACCATGTCCCCAGGGGAGGCTCGGAGACCGCGATGGCCGCCTGCAGGGCTGGCAGACCGTCCCCAGCCCGGGGACTCACGGTGAAGGCGATGGCGGACGTGTAGACGGAGTACCAGTCCGATAAGGCAGAGAGGTTCTTCACGAAGCTGGTGACGGGTTTGGCGCCCCGCTCTGGGGACAGAACAGACCGCGCTGAGGCCAGCGCTCGGGCACGCCTGGGGGGGGCGTGAGGGGCATGAGCAGAGGGGGCCCCGAACGACTCGGACTCCTGGTGCGCCAGACCCCCCGCTGGGCTCCCTCGGCCATGCTGGTGCCACCACTGCATGTCCCCGCAGGCACCCGGGACTTGGCAGATACTTCGAGAAGCACCACTTTCCACTGGGGCTTCTAGGCCTGGAGGGAAACTTCCAGGCTTGGCTCGGGGTCGGGCAGAGCTGCTCTCATCCTGATGGACGGGGACAGGGGGTTGGGGGGAGCCTTGCTCCTAAGGAACCTCCAGGATCATTTTTCTGGAAAGACGTCCAGTTCAGCCAGGGGCCCCTGCTCCCACACGCGCGCCCAGGGGCCCCACAGGGGCGGGCCAAGTACTCACTGAGTCGCCTCATGTTCTCCGTCAACCTGAGAGAGAGGGAGAGCGGGCTGAGCGCCAGCGCCACACACCGCGTCCCCACGCCCAGCTCCGCGCCACGGGGCCGCGCCTCACTGCTGCTCACTAACTTCAGGGGGGGGCGGGTCACACCTACGCCGCCGTCCCTGTCTCCTGCCCGCGTCCCGGAACCCGAGGTCCCCAGGCCACCGTCCCCACCCACCGCTGGTCACCGAGCACAGCGAGCGAGCGTGCTGAGTGGACCACCGAGGCACCGCCTGTCACGTGCCCCCACCCCGCCCCACCCCGGGAGGGCCCCCACCTCCGGGCGCTGAGGGGCTCCTCCGTCTCCACCGTGCTCTCCTCGGGCTGGAACCGGAAGTCCTCCACGTACTCCCCGAACTTCTCATAGAACCACTTCTGGACCCGGGGGCACAGCCCCTGGCTCCGCCGGTCTGTGGGGAGGGGGCCCGGTGAGGAACACGGGCACGGGGGGAGGGGGGCGCGGACACCCTGACACCGAGTCTCCCCCGATTTCCCCCCAAGGCCCGACCGGGAACACGGACCAGGTGGGGTCTCCTGTCACACCCACCCGGGGCGCAGGTGCCGCCCCAGCAGACTCCCGGCCCCTGGCATCTGCGTCGCCCTCCCTTTCTCTGCACATGACCGTGTCCTGGTCGGGGCCCCAGTGAAGGAAGTGGCCTTTGCCAGGACCTTCAGAAAGGGACCCAGAAAACCAGGAGGAAGCTGCGATCCCTGCGTTCGGCACAGTCACCCGCAGGGGGCGCTGTCCCGCCACAATGCAGGAGCCGGCGGGCGCGGAGGTCTGTGCACGAGGCCGCCCAGGGGACAAGCAGAGGTCTGGAGGGGAGAGGCATGGGGAGGGTCTGGGGGCGTCTCCCCCTCCCCGGGGCGGGGCCCGGCGCAGGCAGGGGTGGGGCGGGCTGGCAGGGCGCTGACAAGCCTGCCTGGGTCCCGGCGAAACCACACCAGGGATGCGGAATTGTGAGACCCACAGTCCTTTCACTGTTTCCAGCCATTTAAAAATGTAGACACCTTTTAAAAATGTGAAGTCGGCCAGGAAGCCGTAGTCTGCCGACCCCCAGGTCTACGCCAGGGCTGTGGCCGGGGCACTGCGGCCCCTCCGCGCTGGCTGCAGGGCAGGGAGACGTGCAGGGCACCTGTCCCCGCCTCCCGCTGTCCCTCCCTCTGCCCACACAGAGCCCACCACTCCACCGACCAGGGTACAGACTGGCCCTCGGCCTGGGGACCGAGTGCTAGGGCCTTTCCACCCCCCACTTCTCTGACCCCCCACGCATGCAGGTCACTCTGCGATCACGGCGGGGACCTCAAGGCCTCTCCTGTGCTCCTGGCTTGGACCTCGGGTCTCGAGTGTGCAGCCCAAGGGCCCAGGGAGACAATGACCCAAGGGGCACAGCAGACAGTCCTATACGTGGACCAGCCTGCCTGCATGTCCCTGGGAAGGGGTCACCTTCCCCTCTGGAAGACACAATCTGGCAGGGGGTCCCCGCTGGGCCTCCGTGTGGCGGGCGCCCCTTGAAGAGGCTTTCCATCCTGGGCCTCGGTTCCCTGAACTGTGTGAGGCAGGCCGAGCCCTAAGGCCCCCAGACTGACTCTCCGCTCCCAGCACAGCGGGGGCGCTCCCAAGCGGTCGGCCTGTGGGACCAGTCCCGGTCCGGAGGCGGGAGGGCCAGCCCCCCCCTCCCCCGGTCAGGTCCCTAGAACGCTGGACAGAAAACCCAGGTTCCTCCCAGAACATGGTTAGGAAGGACAAAGGGTGGAGTAAGATCAAGAACTGGGCTCAGGATGGGGGCACATCCGGACCACGGCGGCCCCCAGGTCAGTGGCCGGGAGCCCGGGGTGACAGTGACACTATCTCTCGGTCAGGAAGGGCTGAGGCTGGTGCCGTGTGCTATTTTTGCAAAAAAAGAACATCACGTCTCATCTGCTGTGACTTTTCGCCAGCTCACAACACCCATGGAGGTCCAGCCCCAGGGGACCCCAGTGTGGGCAGGGCGCCCAGAAATGGGCCCAACGCCCACCCCAAGGCCCACCCCAGCCACCCTACCTGCTCCGTTATTGACCTGGGCCTGCCCCTTCGGGGGCTGCGGAGCCGTCTGCTCCTCGGTCCTTAAAGAGAGGGGAGAAGGGGCAAGAATCCGGTTAGTTCAAACCACGGCGTGCGTCCGGGCTCTGCGGAGTGCTGGCTCTCCAGCGTCCCTTCCAAGCAGCCGGGCTCCCCTGGGCCCTCGCCGCTCAGACTCCGACGGCAGCCGAGGCGCACAGAGCCGCGTGCACGATGGACGCGCTTTCTTGTTTTTAATAACCGAACACCCTCTCCTAAACATGCAACTCTTTGCTCTCCTGTTAACACATCTGCTTTTTTATTGATTTATTTATTTTGAGAGCGAGCGTGCAGGGGAGGGAGAGACAGAGAATCCCAAGCAGGCCGCGCACTCAGCACAGTCCAATGCCAGGCTCGAACCCACGAGCCGTGAGACCCTGAGCTGAGCCAGAGTCAGACGCTTAACCGATCAAGACGCCCAGGTGCCCCGGACACATCTGGTTCCTTATTAAGTTCAGAGTAAGCGTCCCTCCCACTAACTAGCACGCTGATGAAGACACCAACGTGCATCCTCAGCAAGCCCGGCGCAAAGCCACAGGCTGGGACACCCTGCGCTGGCCGGTGACAGCCCCCTGCCTGACTTCCTGCCCCTGCAGCCCAGCCACAAGCCACCACAGCAGCCCCCCGGCCTCGGAGGCCTCTCCCGGAGCCCCATGCACCTGCCAGACCCTGACTGTTGACCTTTCAGCCAGAGGGCCTGAGGAAGCCCGCCCGGCCCCCGCCCCCGGCCCGGGGCCGGTGCTTCGGCCACACTGTCTGTGGCTCCCAGACCAGCGGAGACCCTAGGATGTGGGGAAGTGGAGCCCCAGGCAGACCTCAGCAGGCCCTTGGCAGGGGGTGGAGGGCCGACACAGAGGACTCTTCCAGGGCTGGGCGACCCTCCGCCTTGGGGAGGGAGGGGTGTGCTTGTTCACGTAACGGGATTTGACGCCGCACGGCGTCAACCGACCTGGTTTGCGGGCTTGAAAGCCGTGACTGGAATCTGGAGCAGGAGGCACGGGGACAGGAGACCAGCAGGGTGGGACAGAGGTGGAGCCCAGAGGAGGGGGCCGGCTGCCCAAACACTGTCCACGCCCCCAGCTACCACCCACAGACTGGGGTTTACTGGGACAGGAGGGGCGCCCAGGGCCCAGCCGAGTGACTTCCGTGCCCGGGCACGTGTGACGGCCCCAGAACCGGGGTGTCTCTGCCGAGCCTGGAGGTTCCGGAAGCCGTGGCTCACCGAGCAGCACTAACAAACTTGCCCCCCGCAGCCTGGGCCCGGGGTGCAGCACGAAGGACACGGCCCTGCCTGAGCCACAGGTCGGCCTGGGGTCCGAGTGGCCGGTGGCCACTTTCTGGAGTCCTGGGCTTGGTTTGCACAGTCACTGATTTTTCTAACCTGAACCCCTGCTAGACACAAACAGGGATTTAGACGGTAACGGGCTGCAGGCCATCCGCGGGGAGAGAGGCCGGAGGACACCGGTGTGGGACTCCCGGGAGACACGGCCCACCAGACCCGGACTCGGTCAGTCCTGTCAAGCGCACTGGACGCGGAGACGGCCAGCCGGCTGAGGGTGGCGATCAGGACACGGCAGCCTGTGACGCTCGGGCGCACGGTCCCACCTGCAGCTCCCGGTGAAGTCAGCGAGGTGACCTCAGGAAACGAGCTGTGTGACCGTGACCTCCCTCAATCAGAGGAAAGGTATTTCTAGCACCTGCGGGCTCTTTCGAACGTTCCGGAACACCCTACGCTGATGCTCGAGGATCCACCAAACGAGGCTGGGGTGGAATGCGCCAGAATTGCTCTTTGAAAGTCCAGTTTTCTGGGGGCGCCTGGGTGGCTCAGTCGGTTGAACGTCTGACTTCAGCTCAGGTCATGATCTCATGGTACGTGAGTTCAAGTCCTGCGTCGGGCTCTGTGCTGACAGCTCAGCGCCTAGAGCCTGCTTCGGATTCTGTGTCTCCCTCTTTCTCTGCCCTTCCCCTGCTCACACTCTGCCTCTCTCTCTCAAAAATAAACAAACTTAAACAAAAAAAGAAGAAAGAAAATCTAATTTTCTGATCTGCAACCACCTGAGGCCAGAGGGCACGGAGTCCCAGGAAGTTCTGGGCGTGGCGCCAGGGCCCCGCCCCTCCCCAGGCTGGGGGTCCATCTTCTACCCCCTGCCCTGCCACCCTCGTCCCCCCGCAGGAAGGCCTGCGGCCCGGCACAGGGGCAGCCCCAAGGAGAACCGGAGGCCGGGGTCCCAGGCAGGAAGGCAGTGTTTCTATGTGGCTTTTGGAGCCCAAACTGGAAACGGACGTTGCCTATTTACCAACAAGCTTTAATTACAATGGCTTTTCAGGAATTTTCTTTAAAACCAAAACAGAGGTTTACATGAACGTAATTCCCACGTTTCAGTCCTAAGCTCATCTGCAGCTTGGGGCGTGTGCACGTGTGTGATGTGTGTGCACGTGTGTGGTGTGCACGCACACATGTATCTGTGATGTGTGCACGTATGTGTGGTCGTGTGCAGTGTGTGTGCCCATGCGTGGTGTATGTGGTGTGTGGTGAGTGTGTGCGTGTGTGGGAAGCACACGCTCCCCCTCCAGGCACAGCCACGGCCACCCCAGACAGACGTCGAGATGACAGTGCAAGAGGCCGTCACTTGTGGGACACTCAGCTGGTTCAGCATCTGACTCTTGATCTCAGCTCAGGTCACGATCTCAGGGTTCGTGAGATCGAGCCCCGTGTTGGGCTCTGCGCGGATGGCTCACAGCCTGCTTGGGATTGTCTCTCTCTCCCTCTCTCTCCCCTCGACCCTCCCCAGCTCATGCTCTCTCTCAAAATAGATAAGTACTAAAAGAAAAGAGAGAGAAGTCATCACTAGCATGAAACCTGCTACTCCTTGTACCTCCCCGTTCAGGTCTCAGTTTCCAGAAGGTTCCTGAACCCCACCCTCACCCCCACGCAAAGCGGGGGGGCGGCCCCACAATGCACCCCAGCTTCCTCGGTCCCAGCCTGGACATTCCTTTATTGTGACAACCCCGCTGGCCCCCAAGACGCCCTGTGGGACACTGGTCCCCATGCGTCCTCGGAACTGGGACGAGGCTTTGGTGGGGGACCGGGGAGGGAGGCTGGGCAGGGGCCGGGAACGGGAAGACAGAGCGGGCACAGGGGCGAGCACCACTCAAGGCCACCGCAGCCTCCAGCCAAGGGCTCCGGGCAAGGCTGGACCCAAACACGCGTCTGCACCAGACACAAGTGTGCTCTGTCCGGGAGACGGCGCTGTGATGCACCACGGAAGGCTGGCTGTGGCCGTGGCCGAGGAGGCACCTGGGGACAGGGCCAGTCCCCGGATCTCCCAGCATCCGTCCGGGGTCGGTCACTGGCCGCACCTCTTTGCATAATTAAAACGTAACTGAATCTTTCAATGTCCAGATTTCCAGGTAAGAAAGTCCAACATCAGGTAAAGTCCTGGATGAGGCGCACGTGTCTGTGTCTGGGTCGGGGCTCTGGCCCTGCCCCCAGGACAGATGGCAATGCAGGGCGAGTCCTCCCCTGACAAGCTGGAGGGCCCCCCCCCGGGAGTCCCCAGAACCGCCACGCTGACCTGTGGGGACAGGCCACACAGATGATTTCAAGGCTGCCCCAAAGCACATACGAGTTGTCCTGAACACCTGCAAAGCAGGAAAAGGACCCTCCCCAGGGAGAGCCAGGCGCCCCCAGCTCCCGGAGTGGCCACCACGGAGATGACCTTGGCCTGGCCATCCCCTTCCCATGACTAAAACCCCTGCACGGGGCACCTGGGGCGTGGGGTCCTCAGAACCAGAGCCACTGAGACACTCGGAAACGACAGTGCACATGGCCGCCCCATGGAAGAACCGGCTCCGTGGGGACGTCCCAGCAGCGGCCTCGGCCACCAGCCTGCAGGGGCAGCAGAGCATGGCCCTCCCAACGCACTAACACCCCCTGGAATGACCCACTTCTCGCTGGCGCCCCATGAGGCAGGCGTGATGCCACACGCCAGGGACAGCTCCGTTGGCGGCAGGGCCCAGGCCAGGCCCTCCGGGAGCCGGGGCGGCACCTGTGCCCCCAGGGCGGAGGGGCCCGCCGGGATGAGGGGGACCCTCCGTGGTGGGTGAACCCTAGGGTCGCTGTGTGCAGCAGGCGGCACAAGAAGAGGGGCCTGAATGCCCGGGGGCTCGGGCGAGGAGGCGCCCGCGGGGGCCGTGGGGGGCACGGGAAGGGGGGCCTGAATTCCCGGGGGCTCAGGGGCGAGAAGGCGCCCACGGGGGCCGTGGGGGGCCTTGGCCCCCTCCTCACCTGGCCCTCAGCACCTCCTGGACCTTCTGCTCCAGCTCCATCCGCCGCTGCCGCTCCCGGTCCAGCTCCTGCCGAAGCATCTCCGAGTTGGTTTCCTCCCTCAGCTTGCGGAGCTCCTCCTCTGTGGGGACACAGCTGCCAGGTGACCTTGGCTCCGGCCGCTCTGCCCTCAGGCGGCGCAGGCACCCCGGGAGGGCTCCGACACAGGGCTGCGCCTGCCAGGCCCCGGCGGCTCTCCTGTGCCATCGGGGGGAGGGGGACCCCCGCAGGGGGACTCAGCAGGGCGCCTCTCCCATGGTGGGGGCAGGAGCTGGCGCAAAGCAACAGTGAGGAGCTCGGTGCAGACAGGACGTGGGAAAACCATCTTGCCAAGTCCCTGCGCGGACAGGACGCCCGGCAGAAGGGATGCTGGGGGCACCCGGTCACCCCACCATCGCCTAGAGGCCCACAGGCACTAGGTGTGGTCTGGAGGCCTCAGCCACAGAGCGGAGCCCTTGCAACGGGCAGGGGGGCGGCTCCGGCCCCGGAGGTGCTGATGACCCAGAAGCAGAGGGAGGACCCCTGGGGCTCCCGCCACCTCCACCGGCCAGGACCTGGACAGAGGAGCATCAGGGCCACAGATTCCTTGCCTCAGAACAGCCTTGCAAAAGCCCTGAGGCAGGAGGGGACCGTGGGCCGAGGGGAGCAGTCACGGATGAGACGCAGGGCGGGGCTTGCCAAGCCCAGGAAGCCAGCACGGGGACCAGACCTTTATTGACAGTCGTGGGAGCCAAAGCCACGCGCTTGTGGTTCTTACTAGAGTATATGCTGAGCTGAGTAACAGTCCCCAGAGCTGTCCCAGCCTGATTCCTGGGACCTGGGACTCTGTCCCTTCTCGGACAAGCGTCCTCGTCGTCCGGGCAGACCCAAACTGCCACTATGTAAACTCCGAGAGGCGGCCAGAGGTCAGAGGTCAGAGAGGAGAGGCCGCAGGTGCCAGGGGCTGGCCTTGAGAAAGGAGGGGCCCGTGGCCAAGGACCGCGGGCGGCCCTCAAAGCCAGAAGTCGAGGAAGCACATCCTCCCCCAGAGTCACAGCCCTGCCAACCTGACCCTCCTTTTAGACTCATGGCCTCCAGAATCGTAAGAGAACAAGCACGCTGTTTATGCGTCTCGGACTGCGGAAATCTGGTGCAGCAGCAAGCGGAAACTCCCACAGAGCGGGGCACACGCGCGTGCACACAGATCCGAGGGGTACGCACGCCTCACTGCGTGTGCACACGGCAGAAACTCCCACAGAGCGGGGCACACACGCGTGCACAGATCCTAGGTGTACACACGCTTCACTGCGTGTGCACATGGCGGAAACTCCCACAGAGCGGGGCACACGCGCGTGCACAGATCCTAGGTGTACACACGCCTCACTGCGT
>NC_043709.1:2893638-2894913 GCF_006229205.1 Suricata suricatta
GCGCGTGCACACAGATCCGAGGGGTACGCACGCCTCACTGCGTGTGCACACGGCAGAAACTCCCACAGAGCGGGGCACACACGCGTGCACAGATCCTAGGTGTACACACGCTTCACTGCGTGTGCACATGGCGGAAACTCCCACAGAGCGGGGCACACGCGCGTGCACAGATCCTAGGTGTACACACGCCTCACTGCGTATGCACACGGCGGAAACTCCCACAGAGCGGGGCACACGTGCTTGCACAGATCCTAGGTGTACACACGCCTCACTGCATGTGCACATGGCAGAAACACCCACAAAGCGGGGCACATGCATGTGCACAGATCCTAGGTGTACGCACGCCTCACTGCGTGTGCACACGGCGGAAACTCCCACAGAGCGGGGCACATGCGCGTGCACACAGATCCGAGGGGTACGCACACCTCACTGCATGTGCACACAGCGGACACCCACAAAGCGGGGCACATGCATGTGCGCAGATCTTAGGTGTACGCACGCCTCACTGCGTGTGCACACGGCGGATGCCCAGATCTAGAGACAGCACACCCGGGCCCCATGGAGGCCCCGCACTCCCGTCTGCCTCGGCCTGCCCAGTCGCCCGGGTGACAGCCGGCTAGTTTCTGGGCTCAGACGAGGCCTCCCCTCTGAGACGGAGTAGAATGAAGACGAGGTCCTCCCTCGAGACGGGACAGACCACCCCCGACCGCGGGGCCTGCACAGCAGGCTGACCCTCAGAGCTGGAGGCCGGGCGGCCAAGGCCAGGGGGCCAGCGAGACTAGTAAAAGCCACCTTTTCAGCATGTCCCCACGGGACAGAGAGGAAGGGCACCCACCCGTACTGGGGGCCCCACCTCACGACCCTGTCTAACCCTGACCACCTCCCAGGGGCCCCCCCTCCTAACCCCCCCACACTGAGGGTGAGGCCTTCAACATATATATCCGGGGGGAGGGGGGTGGTGGACACGTGGTCCCAGCGGCGCATGGGCTCTGGGCCGGGGCACTGTGCCGACAGGCTGGCTGCCCGCCCGGCTTCGGCCTTCCCTGGGTGTCCCCACGCTGCCCTGGCCCGCCCTCCCGCCCACCCTGCAGCCCGTCCGCACCACAGCTCACCCTGTGGAGTCCACGCTCTCCTCCGAGCCTGGGTGGGACCCGAGTGCAGCGCCTGGGCTCTGAGCCAACCTGAGCGGAGCTGGGGGCACCAGCACAGCCACAAGCGGTCTGCCTCCTGACCGCCCCTGGGGGGGAGGGGGGGGCAATTCCTGGGGGGGGCCAG
>NC_043709.1:2895013-2897311 GCF_006229205.1 Suricata suricatta
CTGACTGTTCCCGGGGCGGGGGAGAGTCCTGGGGGGGCTCCTGACCATTCCTGGCGGGGGGGGGCCAATTCCTGCAGGGACCTCCTGTACTGTTCCTGGGCGGGGAGAGTCCCGGGGGGGCTCCTGACCGTTCCCAGGGGGGAGAGTTCCTAGGGGGTCCTTCTGCACTGTTCCCAGGGAGCAATCCCTGGGGGGGGGCCTCCTGCACTGTTCCTGGGGGGGGGGCAAATTCCTGGGGGGGGCCTCCTGACCGTTCCGGGGGGCAGGGGGAGTCCCTGGGGGGGGCTCCTGCACCATTCCCGGGGGGCATGGGGAGTCCCGGGGGGGGGTTCCTGACCGTTCCCGGGGGGGGAGAGCCCCTTGGGGGGGCCTCCTGCACCGTTCCCGGGAGGCAAACCCTGGTCGGGGGTACCACCCAGGAGCACCAGACCCTGTCTGTCCACATCAGCAAATCCTTCGCCCTCCTCAGAGCCCCTCCCCCACTCGGTCACCCACAAACATTTAGGGCATGACAGCTGGCTGCGGGCAACTTCTTCACTTCTCGGGGGCTGTGCTAAGTCCTTTGTGACCCCTACTTCCCAACACCTGTGTCACAATAAGATGCAAGAGTCCCCCCGAAAATCCTAGGCCGTCCCCCTCGGGCCTGCGGCTCGTGCACCTCCACGTCACGCTGGGAACGGCTCTCTCGTTTCCACACTGGACCCACAGCGGACTGGCTCTCATCACAGCCCCAGAGGACACGGGGCTCAGCCCACATCTGCCCCCGGACGCCAGCCCTCACTTCTCAAGTTCCCCATCATCTCCGAGGGGGCCGCCGCACACAGGTGTGAGGGACAGAAAGCCTGCCGCCTCACCGGGCTGGGCTCCCCACACCCAAACTGGACCCAGGGACCCGGTGAGACACCCCGACCGCTCTGCCGGGAGAGGCAGGTGCAATGGGGACGCGGCCACAGCAGCCCCCGTGGCCCGGCCAACGACGCCGCCCCCCCCCCCCCCCCCCCCCCCCCCCCCCCCCCCCCCCCCCCCCCCCCCCGCCAGAGAACATGTCCCGAAGAGAGTCTGCTCTCCACGCCGACGGTGCGGCCGCGGCCAAGGCCAGGATGAGCCCCCACGGGCGTCTGCTGCGGGCTGCTGACCCCGCCTCTCCATTTTAGCAGACAGTTAAAGTCACGAAGCGAATCTGCTGAGGCCGAGGCCTGAGCGAGACGGAACCGGAGCAGTGGGCAGGCCGCGGCCGCCCCGACAGACGTGTGTCCCGCCGCTCCATGCGGGGGCACTGCATGGCCTCGGGCACCAGGACGCCTGAACGGAGAAGTGACCCACACCAAGGCGGGCCCCTCGGGGACCCGGATGGTAGGAATAGCCCAGTTCAGGGAGTGAGTCGCGGGAGGCACATGTGAGCAGGTAAGGGGCGCCGAGAGAGAGACGGGGCCCTGTGGACACGGGGAAGCCACACTTGGCTCGAGTCCAGGAAAGTCATTCCTGAGACGCAAAACGTGACGACTCATTCACCAAATTCAGAGGCGCGGCCCGGAGCCGGGGAGGAGCCAGGACCCCCCGAGTCTGACCGGTGGGGGGAGTGCAGACCTCCGCTGCCTCTCGATGCCGGTCACGGTGAGACTCTCTCTGGCCTGGGGCAGAGGGGGCCAGGGACAGGGAGGAGCTCAGGGAGACCCAGACCTGGGGACACAGGGCTGAGCCCGAGCCCCCAAAATTCAGGCCAAGGTCAGCCCGGCAGCCTGAGGCCCGGGCTACAGACTGGCCTGCGGGACGGCCCTGTGTGAGCAGCAGGGCACTCTGTCCACACGGCGCACGGCAGGCTGAGGGGCGCGGGGTCGGAAGACCCTCCCGCCTGGAGGGGGCCTGCCCGACCCCGGCCACACCTCCCGCCTGGGGAGTTCCAGGCTCCCCGGATTTCGTGAAAAGCACTGAGGCTTGCTGAGTGCCAGGACCTGCTCGCTCGGTAAATATTTGCAGGGCAGAGACTCCCGCCACGCGTATAACCCCTGGGATCCGCCCTCCTGGGGACCACACGCCAGCACCAGCCGCCTACCATCCCCTCTGGGCCCCTCCCACTGAGACCTGCTGGGAGAAAGTCCCGCACAGAGAGAGGACCTGAGGACATGCCACGCCAGCCCTGCAGGGAGTGGTCCCTCCCGGCTCCCACGCAGCCACGTCCCCCCCCAGTCCTGCCCCACGCAGCCACGTCCCCCCAGTCCTGCCCCCACGTAGACACGTCCCCCCAGTCCTGCCCCCACGCAGACACGTCCCCCCCAGACCTGTCCCCACGCAGCCACG